>NW_008333886.1:3779661-3783207 GCF_000622305.1 Nannospalax galili | reverse complement strand
CTTTCCTACTCCTTCTTTCTCTTCTTCTTCTTCTTCTTCTTCTTCTTCTTCTTCTTCTTCTTCTTCTTCTTCTTCTTCTTCTTCTTTTCTCTTTTTTGGTCTTTTTGAAACGGGGTCTCCCAGTAGCCCCAGCTGGGCCTGGAGCTCACTACGTAGACCAGGCTGGCCTTGAACTTGCAGAGATCCACCTGCCGCTGCCTCCCGAGTGCTGGGATAATGGCATGCACTACCACACCTAGCTTGTAATATTATTCTTGACTTCAAATTAGACATTATGAATGGCCAGTTATTTCCATGCAGTCAATCTACTTTTGTAGCAGAGATAATTGAAAACCCCAGAGCAAGATAAATAATAATTTAATTAGTTCAGCTGCTGTAATGCACATCTAGGGAATGGGAAAGATGAAGTAGCCTTTCACACATCATTAGACAAGAGATCAAGACCTTGTCTAGCATTTTAGGAATGTGCTTGTTTTTTTATTTATTATTTTTATTTTATGTGTATGTGTGCTATGTCTGGATGTAGGTAAATGCACCCATGTCATGCAGTGTCCATGGAGGACAGAAGAGGCTGTTGGATCCCCTGGAACTGGAGTTACAGACAGCTGTTAGCTGCCATGTGGGTGCTGGGATTTGAACCTGGGTCTTCTGCAAGAACAGTGTTCTTAATTGCTGAGCCATCTCTCCAGCCCCTGTGCTTGTTTTTAAACATATGTTGTTTGAACTATATAGTTTTCTTTTTGTGGACTAATTTGGTTTTCATCATCTCTTATAGTTCTTTCTTAATTTAGAGATTGTATTGAAAAGGAAATATTTTCAAATAGTAAACAAACCTATGAAACAAAAGTTTGATACAGGAGTGTGCTGGACAGCTTTGGTTGTCAGCTTGACACACCTGGGTTGAGGGAGCCTCAAACTGGGGAATTTCCTCCTTAGGACTGGCCTGTGGCCATGTCAGGGAAGTATTTTCTTGATTATTGAGTAATATGGGAGAACCCAGCCAACTGTGGGTGGCACCACCCCTGGGAAGGTGGTCCTTTATTGTATAAGAAAGCAGGTTGAGCCAGTAAGTAGTGTTCCTCTATGGTCTGTGCTCCAGGTTCCTGCCTGGAGTTCCTGCCTTGGCTTCCCTTGATGATGGACTGTGCTTGTCAGCCAAACAAACCTTTTCTTCCCCAAGTTGGTTTTGGTCAGTGTTTTTATCACAGAAAAAGAGAAGCTAACTAAGACAGAAATTGATACCAGGAGTAGGGTTATTGCTGTGATAGACTTGACCCAGTTGTTTTGGGGAGGATTGTGGAAGTGTTTGGAACTTTGGGCTGGAAAAGCCATTGAGTGCTTAGAGTTTAGTGAGCTGTTACTGTGGCGCTTGGAACAGTTTTGTTGAAAGAGCTGTAGATGATGGAGGCCTGGCTTGTGAAGTTTCAAGGGAAGCAAAGACTATCTGGGTTGTTTGTATGATATTTTGAATTGAGAATCTGTGATTTCTGGCCATCTGGGGCTAAAGAATCAGCCGTGATTAAGAAGAGACCAGAACCACTGAAGTGAAGCCTTTGCTTTACTGGGATAATTGATGCTAGCTAGCTGGGGCTAAAAATTAGCTGTGGGTAACAAGAGACCAGCATAATTGAGGTGAAATCTTCTGGGAAGTATTTCCTCAGGGTCAGCACACAGAAGCTGTGATTCAGAGGGGTCCCAAGGCTCCATCTCAAATTGGAAACAGGACTTGGTAAAATGTAGGAGTCTCCTGTATGATACTTGTTTTGAAGCATGGAGGGGTCATGGAGAGAATCTGAGGCTTTGCGCCCTGAGAGGCTAGAAGAACCCAGTGGTGAAGGTGCAGTGTCAGTTTCAGAGGAGACCCCAGCCAGGAACAACTACTAAGGGCAGCAGCAGGTGTGGAATGGAGTCAGACTGAGCCTACGAGAAAAGCTGTGTGTGCTGTGGACAGCAGAGCCAGGGAAGTGGAGCTGCCAGAAACCTTTAGAGTCCAGAACTGTTAACTGAATCCCAGATGTTACTTTGCTGGATGCAGGTTTCACTTAAATGTGATGATCCTTCCCTTTTGAAATAAGACAGTACTTAACCTGTTTTGAATTTTACAGGAGCCCACAATTAAAAGACTTTAAAAAGAGAGTTTGAACTTTTAAGGTATTTGGATTTTTTTAAGGACTATGGGACTTTTTTTTTTTTAAAAAAAAACTTATTTAATAACCACATACTTAGAAGAAGAATTTCATTACAACAGCATTCATATTCAATAACAAAATTTCCAGAGCTAAGATGCATCTCTTTCAAAATTGGCTGTAAATTTTTAGGTATTACAGTTAATTAATACAGTTATACAATATTATACTCTGTCTAAACCCTATAAGACATAAAATTAAGTGAGGTTTTAAACTTTAAAAAAGATCTCCATTTCATTATTAAAATAAAGATTCATACAGAAAAATTCATTGTTTTTGAAAAAGGAAAAGTTTATTTTGGCTTACAATTCAAGGGGTACAGTCCATCAAGGCAGGGAAGGCACAGTGATAGAGCTAGAGGTGTCTGGTCCCATTGCTTCTGCCGTCAAGAAGGAACAGAATGCTCACTTTGCTTTCTCCTTTTTACTCAGTCCAGGACCCCAACTGATGAGGTGGTGTTGCCATTTAGGGTGTGTTTTTCCATCTCAGTTAAACCGATCTAGAAACTCCTTCACAGACAAACCAGAGACTTTTCTCTAATAACTACATAATTAGAAGCTTTTCATTACAGCTTTAACATATTCAGTAACACGCTTTAGAGCAACAGTAAAACTCTTTCACAAGTGGGTGCAAGTTTCTAGGTTCACAGTTGAATTAATATAGTTATATATTATTGAATTCAGTATAAGCCCTGTAAGACATAAAATTGAATGAGTTTTTAACCTTTAGAAAAGATCTCCATTTCGTTTTACAATATATTGTTCCTTGCAGAAAGACTCATTGTTTTTGCTACTAACACTGAGATGTTGGCACATGCATTTCTAATCTGTATGTATCTGATTATTTCTAGTCATAATTGGTTGCACTTGGATTGTTGGCGCCTCGTATGTCTGTAAAGTCATTGGGTAGATTTCAGTGGTAATGTTCATCACCTCTACTAGTTAACATGATGTAAATTTCCATGATTTCTTCTCAAATATAATACATTTAAAAAAATTTGTTGATTTTTTTTTATGTGTGTGTGTGTATATCACACAGAACATCCCAAACCATCTTATTCAACTATACACCCACTTCGTAGATGGCATCCTCCCATAGCCTCCCTCCCCAAACTAGAGCCCTTATACTCTGATATCCCTGCTACTGTCTGCTGTGTTGTTGGCACCCCCAGGCATTCCCCACTACTTGCCCTTCTGGTGAAACTAGTCAGCCTATCTAGGGGTCTTTGTTTTAGGAAGGTCAGCTGTTCCTCATCTAGCAGTAATCAGTTGCCAATATTCCTTTGGATAAGATTGGGGTCTGCTGTTCATTTTCCCAGTTCTATGCTGGGTTACTATCTGGGAGTCCCTTTGGCCACCCT
>NW_008333886.1:3778682-3778930 GCF_000622305.1 Nannospalax galili | reverse complement strand
CCTTCTTTCCCTTTATCCCCTAGGTTCCTTGTATACCCTTCCCTCCCTTAAGCTAACTCAGTTTTTATCCATATCTCCCTTACTAAGGCCCGTTTCCTACTGTTCTCTTTCAGGTTATTTCTTTTCCTTTACTTCACTGTTTCCTTACCCTTGTCCTGGTTCCTGCAGTTATGTCTGTTTGCATACTTATTTATCAGAGTCTGATCCTAGGATCCACATATGAGGGAGAACATATGTCAATTATATTT
>NW_008333886.1:3777232-3778476 GCF_000622305.1 Nannospalax galili | reverse complement strand
ATGTACAAGTGTCTCTGCAATAGGATGAGTTCTTTGGGTATACGTCAAGGAGTGGTATAGCTGGGTCAAATGGTAGGTTCATTTGTTGTTTTTTAAGAGTTCTCCACACTGCTTTCAATAGGGGTTGAACAAGTTTGCAGCTCCACCAGCAGTGGATGAGTGTTCCCCTTTCCCAAAATCCTCTCCAATATTTGGTATCATTTGTTCTTTTGATCTTAGCCAGTCTGACTGGTGAAAGATGAAATCTTAAAATGGTTTTAATTTGAATTTCCCTAATTATTAGTGATGTTGACCATCTTTTAAGATGCTTCATAGCCATCTTTACTTCTTCTTTTGAGAACTCTCTGTTCAGCTCCTTAGCCCCTCTTTTAATTGGGTTACTTCTTGTCTTGATTCTTTGTTTTGTGAGTTTGTTATACATTCTGGATATTAAACCTCTGTCGGATGTGTCGCTGGTGAAGATTTTCTCCCATTCTGTGGGTTTTCTGTTCACTTCCCTGGTTGCCTCTTTTGATGTATAGAAGCTTTTTAGTTTAATGAGGTCTCATTTGTTAATTGTTGCCCTTGTTTCCTGAGCAATTGATATCCGGTTTAGAAAATCCTTTCCTACACCTATATCTTGTAGGTTTTTCCAAATGTTTTCTTCTAACAGTTTCAGAGTTTCAGGCTTTACATTAAGGTCTTTGATCCATTTGGAATTGACTTTTGTGCAGGGTGATAGATAGGGATTTAGTTTCATTATTCTACAGGTGGAGATCCAATTTTGGCAGCACCATTTGCTGAACATACTGTCTTTCCTCCAGTGATTATTCTTGGCCACTTCCTCTATATCAGGTGGCTGAAATTGCATTTACTCATATTTGGTCTTCAGTTTTGTTCCATTGATCTATGGGTCTATTTTTGTGCCAGTACCATGTTGTTTTTATGACTATTTTAATACAGCTTAAAATAAGGTATGGTAATCTGTCGTGAGCCGCGACTGTGTCCAGCAGAGCCGAGGAAAGACGACACAGACACCAAGGTGAGGTTCAAGCTTCTGTTTTTCTTCCTTCCTTTATTCTCTCTTATTCTCTCTCATATTCTCTTCATTATCTCACCCACTATGATGCTGCTGCTTCTCGTTCTTTCTTCTTGCTGCTTGTTGTTCCCTATTACACACTTCAGCTCTTTATATAGCGTTTCCAACAGCCCTCCCCCCAGCCAGGACCAATCAGGGCACACACACGTGCAGCGGGCAGGCAGAG
>NW_008333886.1:3776570-3776987 GCF_000622305.1 Nannospalax galili | reverse complement strand
GGCAGGAATTCCCAAAAAGCCATCCCTCCCCGATCTTTGAGGAAGGAAAAGGCTCCCTGGAGGGTCTTCATCCAGTCTTCTATAGAGACCATCTTTACTCTTGTAGCATTCACTGCCACAATTGATGCCTGTATCTTCGCTCCAGTTGTCTTGGAAAGCTTGTAGAGAGTTCTCTAGATAGATTACCTGCCTTAGAGAAATTAAGATACTCCACAGAGGTTATTCATAATCCAGGTATATGATAAATACATTCCACAAACATTAACTGCCCTAAGATATCTACTTGTTCCTGTAATAAATTTACTCTTTGGTTTACCAAAAGTATGCCTGCCTTCAACTACTCAAATAATTTTTATCTCCAAAGCCTCAGTGGTGTTCTGAGATATCGAATTTAACACAGCAGTAGTGTTGTAACAT
>NW_008333886.1:3771930-3772007 GCF_000622305.1 Nannospalax galili | reverse complement strand
CTACTATTAATGAGTTGGGATTAATCTGGGTCTTAAAGTCCTGTATTATTGCTTTTATGAAATTGGGTACATCAGAT
>NW_008333886.1:3768762-3770175 GCF_000622305.1 Nannospalax galili | reverse complement strand
AAAGATGCTGGTCTAGGGTAGCTGGTGGCCGTGCCACCCAGAGATGCAAAGGGAGATGGGGGGAGGAAGAGGCCCTAAGGGTGCCTGGGGACTGCACTGAGGAGCTGGGTTGGTCTGGTTGCAAAGGATCGGGAAGAGGAAAGGTCAGCCCCTGCATTCAGGAAAGAGGCTGGCAGGTTGTGCAGGCCCAGGAAAGTAGAGGGAGGTGAGGGTGGGGCCAGGCCCAGAGGGTTCCTGGGGACTTGAGAAGGAACTGAGTTGGTCTTGATGGAAAAGGTCAGTAAGCAGTGGTGGCTCCCCAGGTGTCTGGGGCGCCAAGAGAAGGAATGGGACAGGACCCAGGCTAGGAGGAGAGACCAGCAGGGGAGATGGGAGGGTGAATGTGAGGCTGGGGGCATCAAGGCATGGAGGTCGCAATCAACTTACCCTGGATAGAGACCTGTGGGTTGTGCAGCCCCAGGGAAGCAGAGGGAGGTGAGGGCGGGGCCAGGCACAGAAGCAGTGCTCCTGGGGCCCAGAGAAGGCACTACATTGGTTTGGATGAAAAGGATCAGGAAGCAGTATTGGTTCCCCAGGTATGTGGGGCCCCAAGACAAGGAATGAGGCAGGACCCAAACTAGGAGGAGAGAAAAGTGGGGGAGATGGGAGGGTGCATGAGGCTGGGGGAGTCATGGCTCAGAGGGCAGCGATCGACTTCACCGGAGAGAGAGAGACCTGCTGGTCAGAGAGAGCCCTGTGGGACTATGGGACTTTTAAAGTTGTACTATTTTATGTTGTGATATTAATATCATACCTTGGGCATAAGAAATGCAAAGCTTTTGGTTTAATAGTGATATGTTTGTGTGTTATGTTGACAAGGGGTCAATTGTGCTGCATAGCTTTACTTGTCAACTTAACACACCTGGATTGAAGGAGCCTCAATTAGGGAATTGTTTCCATTGGACTGACCTGTGACCATGTCTGTGAGGCATTTTCTTGAGTGATGTGGGAGGACTCAGCTCAGTGTGGGTGGTGCCACCCCTGGGCAGGTGGTCTTTTATTGTATAAGAAAGCAGGCTGAGCACAGGCCAGGGGAGTAAGTCAGTAAGCAACACTTCTGCATGGTCTGTGCTCCAGGTTCCTGTGCAGAGTTCCTGACTTGGCTTCCCTTGATGATGGACTGTGTTTGTCAGCCAGATAAACCTTTTTCTCCCAGAGTTGGTTTTAGTGAGTGTTTTTTTTTTGCTTTGAATAATTTTTTTAAATTTATTTTTTTACACCCACTTCCCAGATGGTACCTCCCATAGCCTCCCTCCCCCTACTAGAGCCCCACTCTGATATCCCTGCTACTGTCTGCTGTGTTAGCACTCCCAGCCATTCCCCACTACTTGCCCTTCTGGTGAATCTAGTCAGCCTATCTAGAATATTGACAAC
>NW_008333886.1:3763038-3767878 GCF_000622305.1 Nannospalax galili | reverse complement strand
GAGTCATGTGAAAGTCTAGGCGAGGAACTTTCCTGTGGTTCATGAAAACTCCGAGATGAATTTTCATTGTAAGGGAATCAAAATTTTCAAAAGATGGCCAGTCTTGGTGTCACATGCCTTTAATCCCAGCACTCAGAGGCACAGGCAAGTTGATCTCTGGGAGATGGAGTCCAGCCTGATCTACATAGTGAGCTCTGAAATGATGGGACTTCCACAGACCATTATTTTTACTTTATTTTCCAAAGTCTGCTGACGTTAGGCCAAGTGATGAGAACGTGAGTTATGCTGGGTAGCCCTGTGTGATAGATGTCCAGCACGTGATTTGAGGGACCCTGGAATGTTCCACACCCTGACTTGTTGCTTTACGATAGTGGAA
This sequence comes from Nannospalax galili, assembly GCF_000622305.1. Classification (NCBI taxonomy): domain Eukaryota; kingdom Metazoa; phylum Chordata; class Mammalia; order Rodentia; family Spalacidae; genus Nannospalax; species Nannospalax galili. The sequence continues at coordinate 3,767,502 of NW_008333886.1, read as the reverse complement.
TTTCACTGTTTCTCAGTCCAGATAGTCTATTGAAGACATATTCCACCGAGAAGTAACAAAGTGCTTCCTGAGGTTTACCCCTGACTGTGCATTCTCTTCTCAGTGTAACAACTCACCTGTGAACTGTGGTCAGATTTTTAGAGGAAGCTTGCAGTGATGGATGTAAAGACAGTAGACATATCATGTGCTAGAAATAAGCAAAAACGTGTAAAGATAAAGTCAAATGTCAGTTCTCTCCATTTTATGTCACTAGATTTTGCAATAAAACTCTTTTCACCTGGGCAGCAGCTTGGCACAAAAATCACAGGGAAACAGAGCCGAAGTTCAAGTTGATGCATGGAGTTAGCCAAAATCTCATTGACATCTAACATTTATGTCTCACTGGAGGGTGGGCTCGTTAGCATCATTCTTGTCATGCTGGTTTGCAAGTGACTTTCTTTTCAAAGCTCCCTGGCTCATTGGTGGAAATGCCTAAGAACTTGGAGGGGAAGAGACCCACTCCGCCCACAGCTACGCTGAGAGCAGAAACATACCAGAAGCACCTGACACCAGTCCCGGTCACAGGGAACTGTACAGCTAACAAAATAACCCATGCTTTCCATGCCAAAGCCCAGAGGAAGCCTCTGCTGGGTAGTCTTTGTCAACTTAAGGTAAACTGGAGTCACTTGGGAAGAGGAACCTCAATTGAGGAATTTTCTCTGTCAGATTGGCCTGTGGCTATGTCTGTGGGGCATTTTCTTGATTGATGATGATGTGGGAGGACCCAGCCCCACTATCAGCAGCACTTTCCCTGGGCTAGTGGGCCAGTGCTGCATAAGAAAAGAAGTGGAATAAGCCAGACAAAGCAAGCCAGTAAGCGGCATTCCTCCATGGTCTCTGCTTCAGTTCCTGCCTCCAGGTTCCAGCCTTGAGTTCCTGCCCTGCTGTGATATAAAATGGGATAAATTCTTTCCTCCCTAAGTTGTTTTTGGTCACTGTTTTACCACAACAACAGAAAGCAAAGGAGAGCAAAGTCCCACTGAGAAATTTCAACCATATGATGATGATCAGTTTGGGAATAAATTTAATCATTACATGTGAATTCTTTCACCACTATTTGACTTGCATTCATAGGAACACCCAGTGTACAGTAGACAAGCTTTGTGGTTAGGGCCAAAGAGGAGCGAAAGGAAGTTCTGTGGTAACAGTTTGCAGTAGCAAAGGGGATTACCCAGCCACTTGTGTGTGTGTGTGTGTGGTGTGCATGTGCACAAATGTGCACAGGGAAACCAGAGGTCATTGTTGGATGCCTTTCTTAATCTGTCCCCACTTTGGGGGGGGGATTTAATTTATTACTGAATCTGGAACTCAATGATTGTGTAGATGTGGGTGGCCAGTGAGTTCCAGGGCCTCCTGCTCCTCTTCCCCAGTGCTGAGATTATACACAGTGCCGAGCCCAGCCTCTTACTGTTTTTGTGCTCAAGTGTCAAGCACTGTACCTACTAAGCTATCTCCCCAGTCCCATCCTAGCCAATTCTTAAAATAGCTGTCGATCAACACGGTATCTCCCAGGCTTAGTCTGAGCATCTGTATAAAAAGACAGCTGTGGATCAGATGGTATAGTTTGAGATTCTGTACGTTAGGATGTCAGCATGCTTGGAGTTCATTTTAAAGATTTAAAGTATAATAATAAAAACATTTTCCCTAAGCACTTACTATGTCCAAAATCTATTTTTGTTACTATAGGAATCACATGTAGAGACAGCTATTGTCTCCCTAATAATAAGTCCATAAAGATTAAGCAACTTACTCAAACCATAGCCAATTATCCAGGAGGCTGGACCTGAACACAAGTATTTTGTCTCTACAGCCTGAACTGTTGTTAATCAGCAACTTAGGACATGCAGAGACAAAAACAGACTAAAAACCTTTTCAAGTTTAACTTTTGTTAATCATCAAAATATGGTTATTTCTGATTAATTAGTAGATGGAATACGTTTTGAAATTGTCTTAGTGCCTGCAGCAGAGGGTTTTGGTTTTCTGCAGACATTAGTGGCTGCCATGGTAACTCCCTATTTCCTATCTCAGTAGTGTCTCTTGGCTTACCTTTCAGTGGGGAGATCGTTTCTACCAAAAATTGGCAAGGGTGACCATTGCATGCAATGGCTTGTTGCAGAGGTCCTGGGAGAAAGTTGGCTGAGAGTAGGTCTGCTGTCACCTTGGCAACATAATTTGCTATTGATTTGCTTCTTTGAAAGATTATTTGAAGAGCAGCACAAAAGAGGATAGTTTCAGGATCCAAGACTGGATATCTAGACTGAACAACAAATTAAAGAAAAACCAACAGAGATACCAGTTCACAACCCTAAAATAGCTTCTGAGGAAAAACCTGGAAGAGGAGATGCAGAGAAGGATGTGTTTTAGAACCAAGTAGACTGAGATTGAGGGAAACGCTTGAAAGGGTTGGGGATACGCACCTGGTTAAGAACAAAGTCTGGTCAAACACACGCTTTTGTTTATGCCTGTCTGAAATATCTAGTTGTTCATTTTTAATGAATAAAACTAGAGAGAAGACTCCTTGATTGCAGAACCAACATCCACAACACTTACAAAGCATTGTTTTCTAGCCCACAGACTTGACAGATATTCCTTCAATTAGGGGAAGCTATGAGGTTACCTGAGATAGGTGTGTTATGTGTGTGTTTGTAAGCCTGTGGTTTTGCTCTCTAGGAAGGGTCATATAAATTGTACATGAATGCAGGTCAGTTAAACATGGGAAGACACAACTAAAGTCAATCTCATGTTTTGCTTTTTTTTTAAATCCGTCTCCTTGGATTTTGTGTTTATTTATTTTTGGCTTAGTAACAATGTCTCCTTATAGGAGTGGAAACCGTGCCATTATGCCATTTAAATAAATGTAAGATTATCTGGTTCTTTAATGCTTCATATTTAAGATTTTGAAAATTGTGTTTGATCTGATCTGTCACATCTCATGACTTCTTGTGCCTTCTGTGGAAATGATAACAAGTCATTCAATGCCAATGTTTTTCTTATGTTACTATCTTGATGCTCTGTGTTTGATTAGTTTTTTTCATTGCTGTGATAAAATACCTGACAAAAGTAACATAAGGAAGGGAGGGTATCTCTGGCTCACAGCTTGCAGCCTTCCATGATGGCAACTCATGGCAGCAGGGGCTTCAAGCTGCTGCTCACACTGCATCTTCAGTCAGGAAACAAAGAGAAATGAACTCTAATTTGTAGCTCATTTTTCCCATTTATTCAGCTTGTGACCACAGCCCATGGGATGGAGCCCCCATTCAGGGTGCATCTTCTCTCCTCAGTTAATCCTTTCTGGAAGCACCCTCATATATTGACTCAGAAGTGTATTTCCATGGCGAGTCTAAATCCCATCAGGTTGACAAGGAGAATTAGCCGCCACAGCATTTTCACATAAAATTCATTGTTTACTAAGTTAACGATGAATTCAGCACATGGGAAAGATCAGAAATATTCTGAAGCATAAGACTGAAATATAATGGCCCCATGTACCTGACGGGAATGTAGGTAAAATGGAGTTAGCTTTGAGGAGTAGGAAAGATGTTGTTAAAATATGCCATTTCCCACAGGTCATGTACATTAGTCAGGGTTCTCTAGAGAAACAGAACTGATAAAATGAATATATATGTATATGTATATATATAAATTTATATATGACTTATTAGATTGGCTTGCAGGATAGGGTCTGTGTAGTCCAACAATGGCTGTGCCCCATTAGAGAGACTGAGAATCTGTTAGTTGCTTGGTCCACAAGGCTAGATTCTCAGCAGTCCCAATCCAGTGCTGAAAACAAGGAGGATTCCTCCAAAGTTTCTGATCTTCAGTTGATGTTAGAACTCAAAGAAGTTGATTCCAATGTCAGTGAAAGAATGCCACAGAAACAGGATAGACAAACTCACAAGTGAGAGTGAAGGCGAGCCAGCAAAAAGCAAAAAACTCCCTTCTGCCGTGTCCTTTTACACAGCCACCAGAAGGTGCTGCCCATATTTAGAGTGGGTCTTTGGTTTCAGATAATCTGATCAAGAAAGTGCCTTGTGTTTTAGTTAACTCCATATTGTGGCAAGTTGACAACCAAGATCAACCATCATGTGATGAAAGGGCTTGTTTAAGACTGTCATCTTTATATCTGAGCCCAGATAATTCTTAATTCTTAAAAGTTTACTGGAAGTCTTTGACTTCCAGGGAACTTGTTTCAGTGCTTATAACCTGTCAGCAGAAATGGAAATTTCAGTTCAGCTTAAAGTGGTTCAACAATTTAAATCAATCTATCATCTATCACCTATCTATCTATGTATCTATGTATCTACGTATCTATGTATCTATGTATCTATCATCTATCTTCTATCAATCATCTATCATCTATCTGTCATCTATCTATCTATCTATCTATCTATCTATCATCTATCATCTATCGATCGTCTATCATCA
>NW_008333886.1:3704253-3762919 GCF_000622305.1 Nannospalax galili | reverse complement strand
TCTATCTATCTATCTATCTATCTATCTATCTATCTATCATCTATCTATCTTCTATCTATCTCTCTATCATCTATCACCATCTATCATCTATCATCTATCGATCTATCATCTATCTCTACCACCTATCACCTATTTTTGCTTATGTTACACTATGTGCATGTGCACATGCATGAATCTGTGTATGAGTGTACTTGATAAAGGGTCATGATATATAGCCCAAGCTGGCCCAAAAACCATTGCTATTTTCTTGCTTTAGACTTCTGAGTGCTGGGGTTATGGATGTGAGCCACTATGCCCCACACTTTAAAACATTTCCTTTTCAGTACTTGTGATTGAGCCTAGGGCCTCATAGGTCTAGCCAGAGCTCTACCACTGAACTACACCCCCAGCCCTCTTTCTACTTTTTTTTTTTTTTTTTTTTTTTTTTTTGAGACAGAGTCTCACTAAGTTGCCCACGCTGGCTTTGAACTTCCATTTGTCCGGCCTCAGCCTCTGGAGCGGCCGAATTTACAGATCTGTGCCACTAGGTCTGGATGCTTTAATATTGGGATCCATGTCTATAATGCTAATCCATTTTAACAACTGCCACAGTTTTCTCTACATTCACCTATTGTTCAAGTCTTAGACGCAGAGGTGAGGAAATTATTCTGAGTAGTTGTTACCACAGCTAGGTGACCAGAGGTAGACTTTTATATTTGTTCTACTTTATTGTGTAACCTGGAAGAGATTGTTTTTCCAAGTCTGTTTTTGTGACCATGGTCGAAGGTTCACTGTAATAATTTAGAGTTTGGAACTCTCCCAGTCGCATGGTAACCCTTATCGAAAGCTCCTTTTTATTTTGGTAACTGCAACCATCTCATACTTTTAAAATATGCAACTGTCTTAAGTTTTAACTCTATCAACAATATATCTACATTTCTTTGTTTTATATTGGTAGCAAAAAGTGAACTTATTAATGAAAGAGAAAGTAAGGACACAACCCTGGGCGAGGCTGACCTCTTGACCACAGAGGAATCTCAGCCCACTGAGAAGGAGGCAAATCAGAAAGAGCTTCAGGATTCATGGAGAAAATCCTGTGTGTGGATTCTGGTACCCGGGATTTAAATGATTGTTTGTCTTCTCTTTTTATTAGTTAACACCTCTCCTATAAACCATCTCAGACTATGTTCTTGAATGAGTATTAAATCATATAATCTCTGATTCAGAATTCCTCTTTGTAGACCCTGCAAAGATCTGAGAAAGCACAGGATTGCCAATGATGAGTTGAACTTGAAATTGTTTCCTAGACAGTTGAATGTGCTCCTTTCACACTCTGATTTGATCTTTGAGGTCCCTCAATTAAGATAAATCAATATTGCCTATTTTGGTTTTTGTGTGTATTTTTGTATATGTGAGTGTATTCATGTGTTTTCAGGTACATGTGCATGTAAGTATTCATGTAAGTATTCATTCAGTGTGGGTATATGTGCATGTGTGTTGGAGACCAGGACTCAACCTCAGGTGTTGATTCTCAGGTGCATCCTCCTTGTTTTTTGAGATAGGGGCTCTACATTGACCTGGAGCTCACTGATAAGGGGAGGCTGACTGGCAGAGCCCCAGGGATCCACCTGTTATCCTCCCCCAGGGCTGGATATACACACATACCACCACGCTGGCTTTTCTTCTGGGTTCTGGGGGATTGAACTCAGGTCCTCATAGCAGAAGCATTTTATGAATTGAGCCATCTCCTAGACCCAAATTCATCATTCCTTTAACTTAGTATGAATAGAAACCGGTAATATTTTTATAATGTCCCTACATGATTTTTACTTTTCTGGAATGGATTCAGAATGTTCAAGGCAAGTCATCTGTCATTCTTCACCCAATGGCCAGTTTTATTCAGTTGTTCTTCTCTATAAATCTGCATCTAAGCCTTGTTGTCCAGATTTAAGAAGAAGCAAGATCAGCTAGAACCAAGCTCCAATGTTTTGTGGCATCTCTTAGAAGGAGACATAAGGGCGCAGCATTTATTTAAGGACAAAGCCACCACAAGGGTAGGCGCCTCTTACCTGGGCCATTGCATAGGTTTTTGTCATGACATACTGCAAAGTTACCTTCAGTTTACTCCATCTTTTCTGTCCAAGTTTTCTTAGACTGCTATAGGTTTTGCCTGGGGGATTATTCCAAACCAGTCAACACACTGAAGAGATTGGAAGCATCCAGTTACTGAAGTCTTTCAGTACCTCATCTGCCTAAAGCAATCCCAGTGCCTTAGATAGATCCTTCTGCCTCCCAATTTTTCCTGCCTGGGAGAATTCAGGGGGAAAAAAGCCAGGGCAAAAAGGACAATAATGTTAAAAGATTTATGCACCTGTCACTTTTGCATCATATTTCTTAATAACCATTATGGAGAGACTAACTTTCACCAAATGATTGAGGAAGTGCTCATAGGTTTGCTGACAGTTTTATTATAACAATATCACACTATTGATTGATTGATAGTGCTTATGGGGAGGTACAGTGCCCCAGTGCATATATGGAGGTCAGGTGACAATTTTCAGGAGTTTGTTTTTTCCCTCTATTATGTGGGTCCTAGGAATCAAACTCAGGTTGTCAGGACTGGTGGCAAGTGCCTTTACCCACTGAGCCATGTTGCTGGCCCCTCTACTTGTATTTTAATATATATTATTTAAAATGTATAATATATAAAGTCAAAGGACAGTTAATTTTTCTGCTAAAAACAATGTTTATTTTTAATAAAAAATGCAGATACACTCTTTACAAACCAAACGAGTTCTTGGTCAGTCTAAAGACCAATAAAATTTAAAATTTAAAAACACATTCTAAAAACACTTTTAAGTTTTCACCTATGTAAGCCACTGTGACCTGGTTTCACAAAGGTTATAGCCAAATTCCTATTTCTTGAGTTTTTTTTAAAATTTAATTTTATTTTTTAATGCGTTTGTTCCTTTGAGACTGGGTCTCATAGCCAGGCTGGCCTCGACTGAGCTACGTAGTAGAGGATGACTTCAGGCTTCTGATCCTCCTGTCTTTATCTCCCAAGCATGGGGGTTATAGGTGCATGCTACCATGTGTGACTCCAAATCTCCAAATTCCCATTTCTTAAGTTGGGTTTTAAGAGGCAAAGTTAAAATGCTTCAGGAGACTGAGTATACCTTTGCCCGTTAAATGAAGGCCATTCTGACTATTACACTGACCCTCATGAATGAGCAGAAGCAGGGCTCAGTGTGTGAGCTCTGAACCCAGACCGAGCTGCGGTGGAGGAACAAGAGGAGCCAGCGGCCATAGTGGGGGGAGTTCTCAGCACCAGCAAGCTGTTCCTTGGGTCAGGGTCCTCTCACTCTAACATGAGCATACTGAAAGCCTTGTCTTGGAAGCTCAAGCTGCCCAGACTTCTTGAGCTATCCTAGTACATACCTTCCTGGTAGTCACTGTGCTAGCAAAAGAGACCAGAGCAAGGGACAGTGACATGTAGGTATCAGAGTTCTACTAGGTATCTTTAAGATTGCACTTTCTGGGTTAAAATATAATTGGTTAGTTTTCAGTGTATTTGGAAAACATATTTTTTTTTATTATGCCAAAAAATCAGCTGAGTGTGGTGGCTCATGCCTATAATCCCAGTACTCGGGAGGCTGAGGCAGGAGAATCACAAGTTCAAGGCTAGCATGGACTATATACTAAGTTCCAGGTCAGCCTGAGATACAGCAAGACCCTGTCTCCAAAACAAAACAAATAAACCAACTAAATCAAAAGCAACAACAACAGCAAAAACCTCAAAGGAAAATGAAAAAGCCAATTTTATATACAATTAGAAAGAAATGAGCTGGAAAATAACCATGTAAAGACTCAGCTTGATAGTAATGTTGAGAAGCTGGTGAGGTAGGGTGTTCTTTGTGGGCTGAAGGCTGGATATCTCGAATGACCAGAAATAACTTGAAGAACTGCATTCCTGTTAGTGTAACATGCATGAAATATATCCTAAATGCTCCCTCATCCAATGTCCTTATACCCAGCCCTAAGTTGCTATAGCAGTTCAATTTAGAAATAGGGTTAAAATGGGGATTACATACAATCCCATTCCCATATCCTTTCTCACTCAAAAATTATTTCATCAACCATTTTCCTGAAATGACATATGTTCACAAATTTCACCATGAGCTGATGATACTACTTTAGTTCACAGCCCCCTTTGCTTATAAGAAAAGCTGTGCTTTCTATTCCCACAAAGTCTGTTAGACATTGTTAATATAATAAACCTCACTGTATGTCTTATGTAAGTTATTTCTACATGGTGGCACTTAAAAAACAAGGACTCATTTTAAAAGACCAACACAAGATTTGCTCCAGAGAAGCGTGTAGGAGGGAGTTCAACGTATTCTCTTTGAATAGATCCTTTCAAAGTGCTTAACACATATATACACTATTATCTACAACATGCTAAACTTTCTAACATGTTCTATATTTGTATTTCCAAACAGTCTTATATGAACACACACATGCTTAACTCATGAGCCCACAGCCCTTGGCTTGTACAAGAAATATAGTCCCCTCACCAAGAAGACAAAAACTCAAGTGCCATCATTTTCTTTGTTCCAAAAGCTCAGAAGGCTTCATCAGATATCTCTGAAGTCCTTTGATTATTAATACTACTCTCATATCATTATTAATGATACCAGAAGAGGTGACAGAGGCAAGACCCTGGACTCTTGACTCCGAGAACCTAATCCACTAACCCATGTTGTATTTTAAGTTGACAAATGCCTCCCTGTGGCACTGATAATACACAAACGTAAAAATGCTTAGGAGAGTTCCCTACCTAATGTCATCTTAGGATTGTTTTTCAAAACATTCAGGTTTGATACAGCTTGAAAGATGTTAGAGAATTAGAAATGACAAAGTGCCCACTTTGAGGGTGTGAACCACAAGATTTGGATTATCAGCATGATCAGTTTTCAGCATATTCAGTAAGTGCCAACTTAGCCCAATACTAGGAGGTTTGCTAGACTTAAAAATATAGTTGCGTAAAATACCCAACTTCTATCAGTATGTTCAAGTTTGTTTTGGTCAGAGATGGGAACAAAGCTCCTTTGTGTAGAGCATGCTGTATGAACCTCGCAGCTCTGTGGGAAGAGCTGTGCTGCCAGGAACACTAGGGAGGGGGCAGATCACCCTCTCTGTCACTGTGACATTCTGGGTGAGACGTGGATCAAAAGCTGCAGTGGTGGGTTGCACAAAGGTACCAGAAGCTGCGTAAGTCTCTGTGAGTGTGTAGTTATCATGCTGTAGAGGGTCGGGGATCACAATGGTGGGGTGGACAGACCCAGACTGGACAGGCCCAGAAACACCTTGACTGCCAGGCAAAGTCTGGCTCCTGTTAGGCCCTGACAGGGGGACTTCCATGGAGCAGGCTTCAGCCCCAGGACCACTGTCTCTAGAGGCTGCCTGAGCTGGCTGGGTTTCGTCATTGATCCTGAGACATATCTCTGCAAGCTTTTTAAATTTGGGGCCAAGTGAGTCCAGGAAATTGTCATCCAGGTCGTCATCAATGAAGCTGCAAGAGCTGATGTCATCCATAGAACAGGAGGCCTCATCCCTGCCTTCGTCATCGTAGATCAGCAAACAGTCGGTTGTATCCTGCTCTTCCTCCTCCTCCGCACAGGCAAATGCTTTCTAAAGATGAAAAGTGGAGAAGCCGGTCTTACAAGGATTATCAGACCATCAGGTCCTGTTCTTAAACCCAGGGGTTGAGTATGAACGCCCGAACTACCCTCCACAGGAGTAAGGAAATTCTCTTCCTGTTTTCTTTTTTTTTCTGCCCAGCAAAAGTGTTTTTATTTATTGTTATTATTTTTTTAGTGTTCAAAATGATAGGCTGAATTATGACCCTTCCAGACGTCTCTCCCGGATGGTTCTCATATCCAGCCCCTTCCTTTTACTCTCAGCTCCTGTCCAGCCAGGACTGTCTCTTTTCCCCAAAGGCTTCTCTGAGCTTTCATCACACACGCCTGTGTGTTCAAGATGCACCAGAGGAGTTTCTAGGAGAAAAGCAAGGGCCCAGCATGGAGGTGGGCTCTGGGGTCTGATTGTCAACATACAGCTATCGAAGTAAAGAACTTGTGTGATACCAGAACCTGCCTAAGACTTAAGCCAAAGGAGGCCAAGATGGCTCTGAGGCTGACAGAAAGCTCTGAGCTGTGAAAATGAAAGGACTCGTTCCTGGGCAGACAGCATTCCACGCTTAGGGACTGCAAGACATACTACCCCTGTGGTGAGAAGCTAAAAGTTGAAGGCCCAGGGTAGTGATTCACCATCTGCAGGAACTTGCATCCTTTCTGGAGGATTTTTAAAAACAGGTACTATCCCAATGTCATTTCTGTAGCTGTGATAAAATGACTGACTAAAAGCAACATAAGAAGAGGAAGGGATTTATTTGACTTATTCTAAGTTACAGCCCACCACCTGAGGTAATTAAGGTCAGAATTCAAACTGTGAGTCACATCACACTCACAGTCAAGAGCTGAGCGGAACAAAGGCACCCATGCTGCTCCTTGCTAACAGCTTATGCTCACTGGCTTTCTCCTGTCCTATATAGTTCAGGACTCCTGCCTAGGGAATAGTGCCACTCACAGTGGGCTGGGTCTTCCTACTGCAGTTAGCGATCAAGACAATCGCCCCACAGCCCTGCTCACAGACCAACCTGATCTAGACAATTCCCCAACTGAAGCTCTCTTCTCAGGTAATTCTAGGTTGTGGCACATTGACAATTAAAAACTAATCATTGGGGATGGAGAAATGGCTCAGTAGTTAAGAGCCCTTGCTGCTCTTGCAGAGAACTAGATTTGGTTCCCAGTACCTATATCAAGCAGCTCACAGCTGCCTGTAACTCCAGCTCCAGGGGATCCAATGCCCTTTGATGGCCTTCTTGGAGGCACACATATACAACATACACACACACATACACACACACACACAGAGTTAAAAATAGCTCTTGCACTTGAGAGAAAACACAGGTTTCTTCTTTAAATATTTGTTATTTATTTATTTATGTGTGTGTGCCCGAGTGAATTTATATACACCACATTCATGCTATTTTTTGAGAACTGTGTAGCTCTGACTGGCCTGGAACTCACCACACAGACCAGGCTGGCCTCAAAGTCACAGAGATCCCCTTGCTTTTGCCTCCCTAGTGTTAGGATTAAAGGTGTTCGCTCTCACACCTGGCTCGCTCGCTCGCTCGCTCCCTCCCTCCCTCCCGTTTTTTTTTCTTTTCTTTCCATTTCTTTCTCTCTCTTCCTTTTTTCCCCTCACATTTTGCTTATTTACTGTGTGTGGAGGGGGCATGTGTCACCGTGTGTGAGTGGAGCTCAGAGAACAACTTATGAGAGTCGGTTGTCTCCTTCCACCACGTGGGTCCCAGAGATCGAACTTGGGTCAGCAGGCTTGGTGGCCAGTGCCTTTACCCAGTGAGCCACCTCAATGACCAATGAGATAGGGTTTTTTCCTGCCTATTATCCTCTCTTGACCCTCCTCCCCTCGCCCATGTTTCTCCTCTCTTGACCCGCCTCCTCTCCCATGATCCCCTTCCCTACCCAGAAGTCCCCCTTCTAATTTCATGTCTTATAAAATTAAATCCAAATTCCACATATTAGAAAAAGCATGTGATATTTGTGTTGCTGAGTCTGGCTTCAGGAAACACTTTATACTAACAATCTTGTTCTAATATGTGGGATTTGACAATATGGTTGACATTCCATCAAAATATGTGTAGCGTAAGCTGCATTTTAGTTCTTGATTATATATGGATTTTGGTCTCCATAGCGGCTGTATATGATACTTGGAGGTTATCGCTGGGCTGTATTTAATCTTTGTGTTGGGGTCAGGGTGCGGGAGCTCTCCCATTAGGCGTCCTGTGAGACAATTCTCACCCTAATTAGGAACTTTGCATCCACTTAGTCCTTGTTGGACTTGGCACATACATTTTCAACTACTGACTCAATTTTGACAGCTATCAAAATTATCTTTATTATTTTGACAAGAGGAAACTTCTTTCCCTACACTTAACAAGCTGAAGAATGAGTCACAAGCCAGGCGTGGTGGCACACACCTTTAATCTCAGCACTTGGGAGGCAGAGGCAGGTGATTCTCTGTGAGACTGAAGTTAGCCTCATCTACACAGTGAGTTCCAGGCCAGGTGTGGCTACAGGGAGATGCTGTCTCAAACAAAACAAAACAACACTGAAGTATATAATCGATTAACCAGATCTCTTCCATCAGTAAGATAACAAAGCCTAGCAGTTTACCACCTACTTACTTGAGAGAAGTATGAATCCAGGAAGCCCATGTTCACTGGTCCAGTGACATAGTTCTTCAAGGTGCCTCCGGTGGAATGCCTCGTTCTCATCGTTCCCGAATGCCCCAAGGAGCAGATGCCAAGAGCCGCAGCAGCTCCCGATCCAGCGGCTGCTCCCAGCTTGGTGGTCATCTCCATTCCCGAAGCGCCTTCCACCACTGTCCCTCCTGCATACGTATTTGTACAGACTTCTGAAGACAGAGGGGGGATTTTCTTAAATTTCATGCAGCGAGCTTTAAAAAATCCGTGTGTGTGTGTGTGTGTGTGCGTGTGTGTGTGTATGCATGTGTGTATATGCGTGTGTGTGTATGCATGTGTGTATATGTGTGTTTATGTTCCTGTGTGTGCATATGTTCATGTGTGTGCATATGTGCAGAAGTCAACCTTGACTCTCATTCCTTAGGACACCATGCATCTTGTTTTATTTTGGGTCAGGGCCTCTTACTAGCCTGAAACTTGCAGATTCAGCTAGGCTGGCTGACTCATGAGTCCCAGGTGGAATCTCCCCCCCACTCCACCTCCACCTCCGCACTGTGATTGCAAGCATCTGCCACCATGCTCGGCTTTTCTACATGGGCTGTGAGGATAGAACTCATATCTTCAAGCTTACATGGCAAGCACTTTACCAACTGAGCCATCTCCTCCACTCCTAAAGTTCTTTTTAGCTTGAATGCTCATTAACAGTTGTCATGTACAGCAATGAAGTGAGGGACAACCCAGTGAGGAGACTGAGATAATAGTGTCTCAGAGAGTGTCAGAGGAACAGACGAGGGACATGTGCAGGCACAAGAGCTCTGAACACATGCCAGAAGAAAAGAGTAGGAGGGGGTTATGGTTTCAGTGGCAGTAGTCCGAAGTGAAAATCAGAATAGGGAGCTCACAGCTGTGAAGGTGTCTGAGGCAGGGCTTGTGTGTCCTCAGGTACAAGAAAACTGCCATCAAGCTGTCATACTTGGGTATGAGAACTGAAGAGGAAGCCTCTAGAATGCAGCCATGCAAAGCAGTAGACTGTAACTCAGTATCTTGGTGTCCAAAGAAAATTTAAAGAATTATGATTGTTTTCCTGTTTCTTCTATAGTATACTTTCATGGGTTATTGAAAAATATTTTTATCTCTGTGTATGTATGCATATCTGTGTCTGAGTATGCCCATGGAAGCCGGAATGGGGTGCTGGATCCCCTGTAGCTGGGGTTCTAGGCCATTGTGAACCACCTGACATGGGTGCTGGGAGCTGAACTGTGGTCCTCTTAAACACAGCAAGTGTTCTTAACCACTGAGTCATTGCTTCAGCCCATCATGGGTTGTTATTTTATAGATAATTCTGAATATTGTTTTTGCTATATAATCCTAATGGGAGAAGCAAGTGATGTTGAGAGAAGCTGATAAAAGCTGTTACTTAGTTGGAGATATCTCCTGCAGATTGTGTAAGCTGGATACTTAAAGACAATCTCTTGCTAAGCATAAAATTAAGAAAACCTTTGCTGTGAGCCCCAGATCTTACTGCTCCCCTAGTTTACAGGGTGCCTGTGGCAGTGAGATAGCATGAATAAAATCATCACTTGGTAAAGCCAACAAAATTCTCTTAAAAGACAGCATCAAACTTCATGCCTCATTGTTACCGAATGGAAACAGTAATTGAATTCAAGTCAGAACATGGTTTGTCTGGTTACATGGGAAAGAACAACAGAATCCAGGATGTGCACGCCTGAGACTCCTACCACAAATATGACCCATGTTAGCAATAGGCAGAGTTGGGTGGTGGATTCACACATGCTTTTTACATTTTTCTAGACTTGTGAAATAGTTTCCAAAGACCAGCCTGATGCTCCGAGTTTGAGGCCAGCCAAACAAAACCAAGCAAAATGTGTAGAGAATATTATCCCTTTACTATTACAAGACTATATTCTTCATTCAGATAATTTCAAATGGCTGAGGTCAGCCCCTCACAATCAGAGTTTAGTATTTTTAAATCTATTGATGTGAAGGCTTCTTGAGGGAACTGGTGCTGGGTAATCAGTGTCAGTTCCCAGTCCTTCAAGGTAAATATACAGAATTATTAGAGTCTCTAGATTATGTGATTTCTCTTGATTTTTTGTTTGTTTGTTTAGTTCTGCTTTGTAGCCACAAAAAAGAAAAAAATCATTGGAAAACTACCTTTGCATAGAGGATTGGGAAGCATACTAAGATGTATCTGTAAAGATTTTAGTGATCTACTTAGGTTATTTTACAAGCCTATGTATAGAAGCAGTTTATTTTGAATATCTCAAATATATTTGGGGCCACATGAAAAGGGGTAAACAGGCCAAATTACCTTGAATATTCGATGAGACCCCTCCTGATGACTTTGGTGCACATAGCAAGTTCATACCCTCACCAGTACATATTTGTGCTGTGATAAAGTAGCTGACTATATTCAAATAAAAAAACAGCTCTTAAGAAAGATTAAATATTTTTATTGCAATGTATGGTTATATATTTTTTAGCTTTTATGGAGTTAACATTGTGATAGGTGCTTTAAGAGAAATTTTTTTCCAGAAATAGTTTTATAGTGAAAACTAAGGGCAGCTTTTCCATTGTGGTGTGTGGGCAAATGGTCTTATTTGGGATACTAGACTATTATTAAGTGTTCCCTAAAGAGAACACTGTAAGATTACATGGCAGAGAGAAAGATCAGCATGAATTCTGCTTGGTTCTTTTCTTATGTATTTATCTGCCTCATAAATTTACATACCTATCAATAGTTTGTTTTATAGGAATCATTGGATATGTAAAATATTCACCAGTTTTCCAGGTGAAGAACAGAAGTATGAGAAATATCAACTTCCTAAGTTCATACTTTTGGTCTTTGGCTGGCTCTTCTTTGGAATGTATTTATTATTATTATTTTTTAAATTACCTTTCTTACCTGTTGACATCCTATCTCATTTATTCAAAAAATTAGGAAATGCTTCTTAAATTCCACCAAATATTTGATTTAGTTTTTCACATACAAGGGAAACAATTAAGGAAAGCACTTCACCATGTAGCAGGGAGAGAGAGAATCTTAGAATCCAAAATGCATTGAAATGTAATAGTATTGAAATATAAATGTAAAGATAGTTGTGAAAATTGTCTATTATATTTTCCTTGTGTGTCTCATTTGTTTAGAGCATAAAAAATTCTTTAAAAAATTTTCTAACTGAATAAGGCTGAATGAATACTGTAATTGAAAATATATTTTAAATTTTTATCATGAGTTTTTTTAAAAACGAAGTTATTACAAACTGTATCATTCCTGATTACACAGAACTTTGTGTGTGGTTTTAAATACATTTTATACTTCTAAAAAAATTAGCAATTACCCAAGAGCTATACTAACATCAGTGAATAAATTAATTCACCGAGGCCAGGCCAGTTTCTAGAAGTGATGAATACACCAACATTAGAACTGCTCTGTCCTTACCTCAGTGGGGATAGCTCCCCTTAAACACACACACATACAAGATGACTGATGACACCATTTTGACCATGTCTCATTTTCAGTTCTCCTTTAACCCATCCTTGCTTTCAAAGATAAATTTTAAGCTGGGCCTGGTGATGCAGACCTATGACCCCAGCCTTTTGAGAGACTGAGGTAGGAGAATATCAAGTTTAGGGCCTGCCTGAGCAAATTAGTGAGACTGTATCAAAAGTAGGAAGTGCCAAAGGGCTATGGTATGGCTCTGTGGCAGAATACTTGCCTAGCATGAAGGAGGCCCTGGGTTCAATGTCCAGGACCAATAAATAAATAAACAAATAAATAAAAAGTAAATTTTATGTTTGCTTACCAGAACTTTCCATGAAATCTGCTCCATTGGTTGTTATAGGTGGAACACAGATATTTGTGATTTCCTGCAAATTATATTGAAAAAATAAGTATATTTAAAAACGAGTCATGATTCAGAGCAGTACAAATGAAATGTGGCCCTTTGCAAATGCTTCATTACAAGAAGCACAAATTCTTCTAGACATGGCTACTTTTAGGATCTGATTTTTGTAAAGCTTCAGTCCTGAATGGCTCCATCCACTACAGCCTCGGTTCTCCACCTGGCGGCAAAGTATCTCTTTATACCCACTACCCATTGTCCCATCTCAGTTTGACTCAAACCCTCTCCCCCCACGTGACTGCAATAACACTTGTGGTAGTTTGAGAAATGCTCCGCATGGGCTCATGTCTTTGAACAACTGGTCCCTGGTTGCTGTTTTGGGATGTTTAGGAGGCACAGCCTTGCTGAAGGAAGTGTCTCACTGGGGTGAGCTTTGAGAGTTCATAGCCTCGTTCCATTTCCAGTTTGCTTTCTCTGCTTCATGTTGGTGGTTCAAAGTATGAGCGCTGAGTGTCCTGCTGCTGTTATCATGCCTGCCTGCTGCCAGGCCTCTTCACCATTTTGGACCCATCCCTTTGGAACCATAAGTCCAAATAAACTCTTTCCTCCATAAGTTGCCATGGCCATGGTGTTTTATCACAGCAACAGGACAGTAACTAATACAATATTTTATAAACAAGATGCCCACCTTGTCTTCAGGCTGGGCTCCTTCGATTCCCCACTGATGGATTGTTCCCTCTGAACCATCAGGCACTGGGATGAAACCACTTGTCACCCCTCCGATGGGACCTGTCCCACAGTCACAGGTCAACAGCAGAAGGGGAGCCACTGGGGGAAACAAAGAAACAGTAGAAGGTTTGAATCAGTGGGAAGCAATTTGGCAAAACTGTCAAAACTGTTACAAAGGCAAAACAATAAATTCTTAAGGAATATTGCTAATAAAAGGCAAAATGCCCACAAAATAAAATTTAGTAAATGAAGTGCAAAAATTTTCATATGATTAAGAACTGAAGGGGTCAGGGCATTGACTGGAGGGGTTGATCACTTCTTTGATTCCTTTCCTGAATACATTTCATTACTATTGAATTAATTTGTACAGGAAGAATCTCTGTCTCTGTCTCTGTTTTTCTGCGTACATCTTTGATACCTTTTGGCAAGATTTTAGGTGGCTATTGATAATATTTCAATAATTTGGTCTTCAGGACTTTCTTAGTAAATAGTAGTTGCTCAACCAAAGCCAGAGATAACTAGAGATGGCCTAGTCAATGGCTAACAATGTGCTGTGTATGTGTGTGTGTGTGTGTGTGTGTGTGTGTGTGTATGTTGCATACATGTGAGTATGTGTGTACACACGTCCATGTATGTACTTATACAGGCCAGGATATTTGGTGTCTTCCATTGATTTCTGTCTTATTAGCTTGAGACAGGGTCTTTCACTGAGCTCTAAGCTCCCTGTTTGTTGAGGCTGGGTGACCAGTGAGCTCTAAGGTCCATCTGTCTCTGCCCCTCAGTGCTACGGTCACAGGTACTCATGCCTGACTGTTTTTCACATAGGTGTTGAGGATTCAGACTCAGGTACTCATGCTTGTAGAGCAAGTAAGTACTCTTACCCACAGAATCACCTCCCAATCCCCTATCAATGTACTATTTTTTTTATGTGTATGAGTATATTGTCTGCATGCATGTAAGTGCACCCTTGTCATGCAATGCCCAGGGAGATCAGTAGAGGGCATCAGATCCCCTGGAACTGGAGTTATGGACAGTTGGCAATTGCCATGTGTGTGCTGGGAATCAAACCTGTGTCCTCTGCAAGAGTACTCAGTGCTCTTAACTGCTGAGCCATCTCTCCATTCCCTATCAATGTACTCTTAGTGGTGACCCAAGAGCCCCTTGTTTGGAGGGTCTTCCAGCCATTCTACCATTCTTTCTGTGCATTCCTGACAATAAAGACAAATGTAGTTTTTCTGCTACTGGAATAAAATACTCATTCTTAAAAGCAGGTGATTCTTTGTAGTCGATTTTCAATGTCTCATCTCCACCTCTGGCCTGTTAAGGCCTCACGAACCCTAATGTTTGAACTGTTCTCTTAGAAGTTGCTTTAGTGATAGGTTAGGAACACAGCCTCTAGAATCAGACTTCTAGGGTTTTGGCTATACCACTTGCCAGCTATGTGACCCTGGGCATGTTATATAATCTTTCTCTGGTCAGCTAACTCATCCACTCAATCAGGGAGTAAATAGTATCTTCAGCTGGTTGTCATGAGGAGTTAGTGAGTTGATAGAGGAAAAGGAGTATAACCAATGCCATGAAGACTTGCTAGTATTGTTAGGAGGAACTATACTAATTATGCAAATTAGGTCAGTCCTGTATTAGTATGGAAAAAGTTAGGTCAAGTTACAAAATAGATCGGCCATAATTTATACAGTACCTTGAAATTCAAAACGTTGCTCATATAGATGACCTTTCTTTGTATTTTTTTTTAAATATTTTATTTTAATTTCAATTATGTGTACGTGTTTGTGTCTGTGTGTCTGTGAAAGTGAGTACAGTATCTGCAGAGGCCAGAAGAGGACATTAGATCTCCTGAACCTGGAGTTACAGGCAGTTGTGAACCGCCCGATGTAGATGCCAGGAACCAACTCTGAAAGAACAGCATCAGCTCTGAATTGCCAAGCCATCTCTCTAGCCACCAAATGTGATTTCTAAAGATGGTTGAAGTAGGATATATCACCATTAAAATGTGTTTTAACCTTAATAGTGTATAATAAACTGGGGAATTACTATGAATTTATTTAGGACCTCTTGTTTATATAACTCCCTTTAAGTTTCTTTTATGTAGAGAACTCTCACATTCAAACTACACTTGGTTAATGAGATTTCTGAGTCAAATGCAATTTTCCAGAAACATCTACTGGGTAAAATAAAATGTACTTTTATTGAAGGATAATGCATGTCTTCAGAAAACTTAATACTATTAGGTGTGAGCATTTTTTTAAGGGACATATATGGAGGGGTAAGCTCTGTTTGGGGGATATGCCAAATTAAATAGTAAGTTCTCAGAGCCCAAGTTCTGTTCATGTGGATCTGAAAGCCCATGTGATCCTAGATGACCTCTCCAAGTTGTTTGATCAGGGTTCTTTTTGTTTTAGAATCTCATGAGACTTAAATGTGGAGAAGACATTTTAGAAAGTAGCTCACTCATGGATAAAGACATCATTTTAACTATGAACATTATTGACAGAGTATAGATCATTTTTTAAACTAATTAATTTTTGTTTTACGTGTATGAGTGTTTTGCTTGCATGTATGTAAATGCACCCATGACCTTGGAGGTCAGAGAGGGCATCAGATCCCCTGGAACTGGAGTTACAGATGGTTGTTAGCTGCCATGGAATGGTGCTAGGAATCAAACCCAGGTCCTATGGAAGACCAGCCAGTGCTCTTGACCTCTGAGCCATCCCTCTAGCCCTGACAGAATGTAGGTTATTGTTAGTTTTCTTTTTCTTTTTCTTGTGGTACTAGTCTCTCTCTCTCTCTCTCTCTCTCTCTCTCTCTCTCTCTCTCTCTCTTTCTCTCTCTCTCTCTCTCTCTGGAGTGTGAGTGTGAGCATGCATCTGCATGTGTACTTATGGAGGTCAGAGGACCACCTTGGCTCTCATTGCTCGTACACCTGTCTTCTACTGGCCAGCGAGCTCTATGGATCTGCCTGTCTCTGTCTCCCATCTTACTAGGGCTGGGATTTAAGCATGTGCCACTGCACCTGGCTTTCTATGTGGGCGTTTATGCAAACTTTTCCCATCTCCCTAGCCCTTGTGGTTCTGTTTTCTAAACGTTTGCTAAATACATGACTTGTTTGGCTCTATTCAAATTGTCAGTAAGTGATGAGCTAAGCACGTTTCAGATTCTTCTTGCCGTTTCCCCCAGCTTTGGAGTACTCACACAGCAACAGCAGAAGTCCCAGCAGGATCAAGCCGATGGCAGCAGGGCCCAGCCTCCAGGATGACTCCCTGTGTGTGATATAAGGCCCTCTGCTTGGGTTGGGGGCTCTGCACCTGCTCCTTTCGTCACACTGACACACAGTCAGAGTCAAAGTCTCTGGTGTGTCACACTGTACACCCTGATTGTCCTTCACAACGAGGGAGACACTGTACACTCCGGGAGACACCTGTTGCTGGGCCCGTAGGACTGCTGAGGTATCTATGGAGACACAATCATACGAATCAACACTAGGACCCTTAAAACTTCTTATTTTGATAACAGAGCTAGACAGCTCTTATGACTGTGGTCACAAACAGAGGGCACCTGTGGTTTGGGCAGTGATGAGGGCTGTAAGAGTTCCAGCTGGCTCAGTCTGACCACCAGGAGTATCTAACCCATGGCCTGTGGGCTCTGTGTGGCCCAAGACAGCTAAGGATACAGCCCAACATAAAATCCTAAACTTCCTTAAGACATCCCGAGGTGGTTTTTTTTTTTGTAATTTGATTGCACAGTTCTTGTGCATGAAGTTTTTAGATGGCAACTTCTTGTTGCAATGTCATGAAAAATAAATGCATTTATGTTCTTTCTACCCTTAGGCTGTGGGTTAGACACCCCTATGTAGCCCAAGATAATCATCCAGTGTGGCTCAGAGAAGCTGAAAGTTTGGACACCTCTGGGGTACCCTTCTTGACTGTCTTTTTGACTCATAGAGGCCCATTATTCTCTTCCAGAAAGACTTGGCCGCATCTTTTTTTTCCCACTAAAGAGGATGGGAGGTGGGCATGACACAAACACAGACCCTGTCCTGGGCTAATCTACTCTCCTGTATGTCCACACACTACTCACACGACTGTGACCTCATATACACCTTTATGCCGTGTCTAGGAACTCTGGGCCCATGTCTGAATCAACATGATCAGTTTTAAGCTTTAGCTGCAGTGTCCTCACCTGTGCCTCTTGCTTCTCATCTCAAGAGTTGAGGGCCTTGTTGACTGGGGTCCCAGTGGTGGGGCCCATTGCCTCTGAGATAACTGGGCATCAAGTGTTCTCAGTTCTCCATTTCTGTATTGTTCCTTAAATAACCCTGGAAGTGTTGTGTTGTTTGAAGCATTCTTGACCTCACTGTGCCCTTTGACATTGTGCCATGGCCACCCACATGCCTTGCTCAACCTAACACAATTCAATTTGCTGATCCCTGTCCCTGTCCCCCTCTCTCTCTCTCCCTCTCCCTCTTTCTTCTCCTTCCTCCTTCCCCCTCCACCTATCCCAGGGATTGACTCTAGGACCTCATGAATGCTAGGTATGTGCTGTACCACTATGTCCCCAGCTGTCAGCTGACTGACCATGTTTGGATCTGGTAAACCCATTTGGAGACCAATGGTACATGTGAAGTTTGGAGCTAGACCCTTAACTGGGATAAGAAAGGACAAGAGTATAAGGTCATGCAGAGGATGATCTCTGGTGTTTCTGGCCAGGATGCCAGGGAGCACACCCATGAGAGGAAGCAAGACTGCTACAGAAAAGAGTGGAGGAAAGTGAGTTTAAAAAGGGTGTGGAATGGCTTCATGGTCACTACGCAGTCCAGAAAAGGAGATTTTTTTTCAAGTTTATGAGGCTTCTGAAAAACATAGAAATGTATAATGAACAAGTTAGGGGAAAGGATTCGCTCTTTCTTGTTGGGTTGAGTTTACAGGTGCCAGCCCACCGTGCTCACAAGGCCCCGATGAGTGATGGGAAGTGGCTCCATGAAGCTTTGGGCAGCTGCGTCTTCACAGCCTGCCTCATTAGGAAAGCGTGCACATGGCAAAATCTAGGCAGCTGTCTGTTTAAACAGATGCCTGAGTCTCATCTTTTTTCTCTTATGGAGGTAGAAATAAACATTAAAAGTACAAAAATTACTAGGGCTGGGCATGTAGCTCAGTGGTAGAGTGCTTGCCTAGCATGCATAGGGTCCTGGGTTCTATCCCAAACATCACACATCTCACACACACACAGACACACCATTATTAAGTGAAAAGTAAGCCACTCATGGTGTCTTACACCTATAATCACAGCACTTGGAAAGCTGAGGCAAGAGGATTGAGAGTTCAAGTTCAGCCTAGGACACATGGGAAGTTCCAGGCCAGAAAACAGTAAAAGATGCCAGAATTAGATCATATCATCCCTTTTCTCTTCAGAAGAGAAGAGATTAGAATCACATCTCAATTTCAAAGAAATGCCTTCTGCTGTCCCTAGAAAGGACCTGCTGCCAAACGGGTTCTCATTCTGGAGTAGAAAGAAGCAACAGCTTTGCTTTATAAAAGTGAGTTTATTCTTACTCACCATTCAGGGTTCTGACATTCCACATGGCTGGCAGCTTCAGAGGCTGCTCTTCCAGTGACACGGTGTAGGGACCAGTGTATCTGCCCCTCTCCAGGGTTCTCACTGAGACAACGACGGAAGGTGATGAACTACAGATCTCTTCCTTCTCTAGGACAACCAATGGGCAGTTTTCATTGAAGCTGGGCACTTCGACATGTACTGTGCCTGTGGAAGTCTTCCCAGTATTTTCTGTAAGAGCAAGAGCTGAGAATCAAATACTTGGGGTAAAACTGAACAAAAAAGTGATGACTTCTCTTTCTACACCATGAGACATTTTTGTTATTCTCAGTGTTTTGGGCAGTTTTCCCAAGTGTTAACATTTTTTGATGTTTATTTTTGGTGTTTGTTTATTGTATTGAACATAAATTAATTTTATACTTGGGAAAACACATCTCCAATGAATATTATTTTAAAGCATTCCAGAAGAGGAAATCTTACTGTTTAATGGTGTAAGGACAAACAATTTGTCCAGGTAACTTACAAAAGGACCTTGTATTTGAAGTGGGCTTTGCTGATAGCTTTCTGTAGGAGTCTTTACTGATCCTCTAAACCCAGGCATTTTGTGGGCCAAAAAATTCTTTTTGGAGCTGGGGAGATAGTTTAGTGGTAAGAACACTTAATGTACAAATGTGATGACCCAGGTTTGGATCCTCAGCACCCAGGTATACCAAAAGCTGTAACTCCATCTCTGGGCTTGCCAGCTACCAGCCTTACTCCAGGTTCAGTAAGAGACCCTGTCTCAAGGACTAAGGCAGAAAGTGGCAGAGCAGGTTATTTGATGTCCTCTGGCTTCCACACATGCATGGGCACAGGTCCCCATATATGCATGTGTGCATACACCATTCACAGTGTACCAAACACACATACATACACACTCACACGTGTAAGTACACATCCAACTTCCTCCTTCTGGGTTTGGTCAAAGGCTTGCTCTGCAAGCATGAGGACTGAAGTTTGATTTCCCAGAACTTACATTAACAAAACAAAACAAAACTGTGTGTGGTGATATATGCCTGAAATCTCAGAAATGGGGAGGCAGATGCAGGACGAACCCTGAGCTTTCTGGTGGGCAGTCTAGCTCAGTCTGTGAGCTCCAGGTTCAGCTACAGATTGTCTTATAAAATAAGATGGGCAGCGATCAAGAAAAGCATCTGACCTCAACCACTGGTGCATGCATGGGCACATATACACACATACATGCATACATGTGCACAAACATATTCACTCATGCAAACACACACACACACAAACACACACACACACAATTTCTCCCTCAACCACAGTAAACCACAGGGGTCAAACAGTCATGGTTTCTACCAACCCCACTGAGAGGTGGGAATTATCAGGCTCTCTTAGGTTCTGGTGTGTCAGATTTGAGGCCCAGAGCCCCTAGGATAATGGTCTTTATCCAATGGTAAAGGAGATGCATGAAATAATTACAACTATATCCTCACAAAGAAATGCTAACTGGGAAAAAGATTCCCCTCAAAGCCCCACACATTTTCTTACCATCTATGGCCAGAACCTCGGCTGTGATTGTTTTGTTCACTATGAATGTAGAATCTCGGTCGATGTTTTTGACAAATTTGATTTGAGCAGTTTTTGAATCGATAGCGAGCAAACCGCCATCATTACGACCCAGAACGTATCTGTTTTATAATAGAAAAAATGGCACGTATAAAATGTTATTTATTTAATGAAAATGACATTTTACATTCAACATATTTATATATAATCTAAGATGTATGTGCACTTAAAAAGAATGTCTGAAAATTAATACAACATGGACGGGCATGTTTCATAATCCTTCCACGTTTCTGTTTATTCAGTTTTCTGCTTGTAAGAAAAATGCAGTGAGGTACTTTTGTCTTTGCCCTTGCAAAGATTACCCTGCACGGTAATCTCACTTTTCAGCCGCTATTGACTTTGTATACCCCTTGGATTAATGTGTCATCGTGTCCTATCTGGAGCATGCTCTTATGATGAGCTCGAAAACTTTGCAAGACTCAGCCTTCCTACGCTTTCCCAACAGGCTAATTCTCTTTTTGTTTCCACTAGCTTATGAATCCGTTATTTTTGATCGGAGCATAAAATATTCTAATGTCTCTTCTTGAGTTGCCCAGTTCCATGTCTTCATCTCTTTCGTGTCTCTGGTTTTGGCAGCTAATCGACTGAGAATATGTTGTAATAGCTTATAGGTTAAAACCACACCAAAGAATAACAAGCTATATAAAGTTGTCTTACCTGACAGATGAGGCTGCTTTACCGGTGTCATCGTTCGTGGCTTGATATGTTCCCAAGATATAACCAATCAATTTGTTAATACTTGTGCCTTTTTGCACAGTAAATGTCTTGGAAGCAGGATGGAATGAAATTCCTTCATGGACATTGATGACTTGAATTGTGACTGGAGTTGACTGCACTTGATACTGAGAGATCACAGAGTGATGGAACTTGGCTTTGTTTCTGACAGCAATACTAAATTTCATGGTTTGCATTTGCTCATAATCTAGAGCCTGGAGTGAAATAGAAGGAATTGTCACAAAAAACACAATCTGGAAAATCCAGAGATGGACAAAGAACTCTATATAGAATGGATGGGACCTTCTATGATGACGGAGCGAAGCAGTTCCAGAAGGCATCATAGTGTTGAGAGAGAGGACACTTCAGGATTATTAACTTAGGAGACCTCATTTTTGGTAACACATTTACAAAGCAGAGTATCTCCTTATCGACCAGAAACACATCATTATCGACTCTTTAGGCTGTGAGGTATAGTGGAGAGAACCCTTCTCTGATCTCAACTTTTTACTTCTATATGTTAGGGAATATGGACATTTATTTTATGAACTTATTTTTTGCAGTGCTTGGAATTCAACCCAGGCCATCGTGTATGGTTGGCAAGTTGCTGTCCACTATGCCACAGCCCAGCCCTTACTTTTCAGGTAGTTGTGAGAATTGAACAAATGAAATCCCGTAATGCATTCCTATAGATAGCAACTACGGCCATTCACAGAACATTCACTGGATTCATGTACAATATTGTCTTTTCCAAAAAATAAAATTCGCGGGTCTGAAGGTCACCCAGCTCATCTTGGGTGAAAAAGGCCTCACATGGCAGTGAGCAGGTGACCCAGTTCTTCGTAGAATCACTGTCAGATGTTCCTGCTTGATAACTGCTTGATTTCTATTAAGCAGGCCCAACACAAGCCCTGAGCATTCCCTGGATAGCTTTTTTTCATTCACTAGTCTTTTTTTTCCAGGTTAAGGAAATGCTAATTTTTGTTTTATCTACTTCTCAGTAAAATACACTTTGAGGTAAGAGATCTGGATTTCAATGTCAGCTGCAATGTCTGATTCTGAGGGTTTAACATTTCCCAATGGGAGAGAGAGATGTATAAACAGGCAATTAGACTAGGATAGGTAAGAGACAAAGAGGTTATAGAGCATGTGTGGAAGCATGGGGCTATTTCTACTTGAGAGAGTTAGAAAAGCCGGCTGGGAGGTTTGACTCTGAGCTGAGTGTTGAAAGATGCTGTGAAGTTATCCAGGGAGAGGTGGAAGGAGGCATTTGCAAACACCCAGTGTTGCAGTAGGTGTTACATGTGGGCTGGTGATGCTGAAGGGCCTTAGGCACCATCATGAGGAAGAACTACTTCATCCTGGAGGGCATCAGGGGGTTATGCACCTGGACTGCATGTTAGAGTCACGGAGGTGACATTTAGACTGCTGGTGTGAGGGTTTCCCTACAGATGTGTCACACCAATCTTTCCTGCATTCCTACCGCCTAGGAAAAGCTGCACAAGGTCTGGGAGTGCTGTGAGGGCTGTGGGCCACGACAGAGCCAACGTTGCATTCCTACCGCCTAGGAAAAGCTGCACAAGGTCTGGGAGTGCTGTGAGCAGAGAGCCAGGGAGATTTTAAAGAGAAGAGTAAGTTATCTAACTTTTTCTTAAGGAAAGTGTGCTGGTAGACTGGAGGCAGTGAGGGGAGAAGTGATGGGCAGGCCAAGCAAGAGGGACATTCGGACCATTGTCCAGAGGGAGGGACCAAGACCTAGTGAAGAGTGTGGAATGGAAGCCTTGCTCAGTATTCAGCTTTGATCAGAGTTTATTAACATTCCTACTTTCTAGGGAAGTGATTTCTTTCTGTGATGATGATGGCTAATGCATTTAAAAACAAGTTGACAAATTCCCATTTCTTCTGAACTCCAGCACAATTGCAGGCAGAGAACCGGATTCATGTATGAAATATGCTTACTTTCTTGTCCTGAAAGCAGGCAGATCACCAAACACAAGCACATTAGTGTGTGTGTGCATGTGTGTGTGTGTGTGCGTGCATATGTGTGTGTGTGTGTGTGTGTGTGTGTGTGTATGTGATGGTATGTATGGTAGCTTGGAAGGAATTAAACCATTAAGAGTTTTCTTTAGATAGCAGTGCTATAAGAGCGATAAACTCTATATGTCTTTTCTAAACTTTTTAACAGTCAAGTGGCAGTCTTATTAATAAACTTGATTTGTAGACTGATAGTTTTGGTTACTATAGGATATTTTTACCCATGAAAGAACTGAGACCTTACCTTAACCACCTTCAGGATGCCTTCATTGGTTCTGGGATCTGTTTCAATTTCAAACCAATTCCCTTCATTTCCAGAGGTGAAAAAATATACAGCCAACCAATTATCCGTGTATTCTTCATCCCAATCTGTCACTTGAAATCGGAGTAACTCAGAATTTAAAGAATTTTCCTCAATACGTGCTGAATACTGAAATGGAGAGACTTTAAGGTTCAGTGCTGGATTTTACCTATATTACATTTATCTGAAATAGTATTAATCTTTACTTCTAAAATTATGTATTACCTTCACAATGATTCTTTAATTCTTATATTTATGCTCATTTAGAAAATAGAAAAGTGTAGAAAATGATTGTTCAAGGACCAGTGGGCATACCTGAGAGTCTCTGAGCACTGGGAAGTTATCGTTGACATCTTTCACTTTAATGCTACAGGAACATTGAGCTGACAGTCCTTCTCCGTCCTTATCGGCACCGCTCACAACCAGGTGGTAGCTGCTGATTTGCTAAATTTTTTAAAAAAGCAAAAGAACCATGCTGAACTTCCCAAGATTATAAATGGCCAGTAGTTGTTTTCCATGGGTAACATGGTGAAAAGATTTACGTTCACAAGTAACGACATATACACTAGTTGTCCATGACAGAAGGTTGGTGGGGATCCAGGTGACTGGGTGGAAGTGCTGATGGGCTGGACCAGGCTTCGGTAAACTTCTGAAGGTAAGGTTGTAGTTTTAGAGCAGAAAGTGGGTAATGTACATAAGGGGAGTGTGTGATTATCTGAGGGATGCTTGCTTGTGGAGTTCCCCTGTAGTCTATTGGGAAAACCATTTGTTTAAAGATAATATGGGAATTGAGCCTGGGTCCTCTGTAAGAGCAGCAAGTGTTCTTAACCACTGAGCCACCTCTCCAGTCTTAAAAGCCATATGGATCTTAGTAGCCTGTGCAGGTGGAGAGACATGGTGGAGATTGGTGAGAAGAGAAGGAAAGGGCTTCTTTGGTACTTTGCAAGCAGAAGTAAGATTATAAAGAGATCTATGGAGAAAAAGTATGACATCAAATAAAGTTTTATGCCAGATAGGAATTTCTTTCTTTGTCTAAGAATCTTCTTCCATTCTTTAGGAATCAGAGTGCAATCTTTGTTTACATACACCAACATCGTCCTTGATTTTTCCCATTTGAACTTCCATTGGTATGTAATGGTATGATTGGTTGTGCAGGTCTGGAGTCCACATCCCACCCCAGCAGAATCACACTCAAGAAGAAAATTTTCCCTAGATGGGCCCAGGTAAGGGCTAGCAGCCTCTTTCCCTTTGTTTCTTTATTCTCAGGTGACACAGAGACACCCCTCTTGGGTTGCTTGATATCAAACCCTTACTTAGTTTTTGATGCTTCTAAGGGACTTATATTACCTCTCGATCAAGAGTATTGGTCAAAGTGCGGACTTCCCCTGTGTTTCTGCTTATAAGGAAAATGGGCATGCCTGCAGGTTCTTGGGAGACGATTTTGTAGGCAATTTTGGAGTTCAAGTGGTTTGGTTCATCTGCATCTGTGGCATTCAGGATCATCACCAGTGAGTCTAGGGATATGGAAAACACAGAGACCATGTGAAGCCCAGAATTATAGTCACACTAAATACTCAGTAGTTTTACAGTGATTCTTATTCGCTAAAAAAAAAAAATCTTAAAACTACCTGTGTGTGTCCCCCCAAAGTCTTTTATGTCTTTCAACTAGGTAGAACTTGTTGCCATCCAGAAAAATCCCCCAGCTCTCCCTCAGCCTTGGCTTTGTTGAGGTTGAAGCTGTTTTCTGTCTTGATTTCTTCCCCTGATAGATGTTCCTATGTTTCCTTTTCCTAACGATCCAAGCAATGTGATATCTGTGTCTCTTACAATGCCGTGCATCCAGGCTACCTAAGATGAACCTTGTGACTGGTACTGTCCTGTCATAGCTTGTATATCTAGCATAAGATGCTACTTACTTGGTAACTGGACTATAATCTAGTAATATAACTACAATGGATACTTGTTGATAGTTCAGCTATATATTTTAGAAAGGCAATCTCAGACTATCTTAATAATTTTTTTGTAAAACTGTTGAGAAAATGACTAGAATAATTGATAAAAGTGATATAATGCTTGTATTTGAAAGAATCCATGGGTTGGAAGCAGTGGGTGCTGTAGAAGACTTACTTGAAGCACTGTTTTCTTCAATTTCACCCTCAAATATCTTTTGTGAAAATACTGGAGGGTTATCATTAATGTCTAAAATTTTGACTGTTAGTATAAGTGGTCTCTCTACATCTTGCCCCAGGGCATTTACAGCTCGGCACGTGATCTAGAAACAGAAGGATAATGCTCGTTATTACCCCGCATACTTAGTTTGCATATTATACGGTTGCCCCTTCCTTCAAACTGCAGCATTTATGGCAGGATGATGCTCTGACCAGCCATGCGCTGAATCCCAGCCCTCTGTGGGCACTCTTCCAGTGTTTTCCTTCAGGTTCACAAAGTACAGGTAGAGGCTCTTTGTAGGGGGAATAATAATGCTTGTTGGTGAACATTAAGGTAATCCATGTATTCCTTTCTCTTTCAAACTCACGGGTAGAAGACCCACCTTCCAACTCCACAAAGTGACAGGGAGAAAGGTGTTGATGACACAAACTTACCAGGAAGCTTGGGGTTTTCTCGCGATCAACTATGGCTGTTATGTTAATATCACCAGTGTTTTGGTCAACAACGAAGATTCCAAAGGGAGGCTGATCAATTCCCACTCCAGAAATGCGATAGGTAACTTTTTGTGTTGCTTGGAAATCTGACGTGATCTGCAACCAAAATTACCCTGCATGTCAAAGTGATCATTGAGTAGGCTTTTCTCCCCACTGCCCTACCCACCCCCAGAGACTGAAGTCCTCTGTTCACTGTGTTGTGGCCTGCATACCGTGTTAGATAGTAGGAGTGGGAAACAAAGTCTAGTGGCTCGGCAACATCGACCGATAAGGATGAGCCTTTTTGGCTTTACCTCACTTGTTTGGATTGTGGTGCCATGGAGGGAATGCTAAAATGTGAGATAATGAAGGTCTCTCAGCAGTGATAGGCTGGCTACTTCTAGATGCTTCCTCCTTACTCAACGTTTTCAAAGGACATTTCCTTAGGTTGGAAGAGATGGTAATGAAGGATAAAGGGAGCACTTAAGATAACAGGTGTTCAAAGTATGTGTGAAAATGAATTGGTTTTATTTCTATAATTTTAAGGCTGTTTAATGGAGGGTATTTCCATACACAAAGTTAGAACAGTATAATGTATGTGATGCATCTTGTCATCCAGCCTGTCATCATCTATAAATGTCCTGGTCAAAGTTCACTCACAACCATTTTTCCAATTGTTCTCTATTTTTTCACCTTGTTTATTACAGTTGGATCTACCGAAGCTTATATATTAAATGGGTCATATGTTCCTGAACCCCATTTTATAATGCAAGAGATGTCATTCCTCCCTCTTTTAGCTTAATTTTGTCAGCATGGCTGGTATACCTTACTTTTGTTGGAGACTGTGGTTTGTTCTGTGGACCTTCCGGTCCGCATTTTGCTACTGGAATTGCTATATTATTTTTAATTTGCGTGTAATTTATTTATTCTAAAACTTCATGCTGCTTCTAACAATGTGACTTACTTTGGCAATTGGGTTTCTTTTCGAATTGTCTTCTCCTTCCCGGCAGGGCTTTGCAAATTTCACCCATTCCCGCTTCTGTCTTCTCCTGACCTGCTGTCCGGCGGCCTCACCTCTGTGCTGTCCCTTTGACTGTGTTAAAGAGATTCCATTTTATTATGTACAATATTTGTAGCTTTTGCTTCAAATAGTGATTATAGGTAATGCTTAAGCTGAGGAACTTTTTTGTTACAAGGTTGATCACCATTTGCTCTACCTGATACTTTTTCAAGAAAGGAACATTAAATAAGGTCATTGCAAAGTTGCATGTGTTTTAATGTCAGCATTTAACCACATTTAAAATTTCCTCCATATGGTCTATAATATCTAACTGTTTTGGACACTTAGGATTTCACCAGCTGATTTGTTTAAGATAAGAAGAAAGAAACTAGGTATACTAGTGCATGTTTGTAATCTCAGCACTAGTAAAGCTGAGGTAGGAAGATTGCCACAAGTTCAAGTCTAGCCTGGTCTACATAGTGAGTACCAGGTTAGCCAGGGCTACATAGAAAACCCTATCCCATCTCAAAACAAAACCAAGAACGAAATCAACTAATCAACACAAAGCCCAACAGAAAGTAAAATAAAACAAACAAAAATGTATAATAATATTGGTTGATGACTTTTTTTCCTAAATGTTTTTGGGTTAGTTTCTAGAAATTTAATTTTATATATTTTCATAATTTAAACATTAGATTTTTTTCAATCCAATTTGAAGTTTTAAAAGTAAACTCTTATTTTAATTACAAAAATGTTTTGTATACTTTACCTCTATCTGCAGTTCTCCATAAACCAGCAGGACCATCTGCAGACATTTAAACAGAACAGTTACATGTAATTTCTAGTAATCCTGAGCAATACATTGTCTAAATTGTACAGTTTTAATTTGTTTCTATTTTAAAAGAAGTAAGTTTAAAGGAGCAGATCAAATGTAAAATCTTATCAGTGAGTTCAAGGCCAGCATGGTCTACATAGTGAGTTCCAGGACAGCTGGGGCTACAGGGAGACCCTGTCTCAAAAAGACCACAAAAAAAAGAAAAAAAAAAATCTTATCAGCAAAAGAGATACTCAAGCAGTATAAATAAATCCCTCCAGTTCTTAAATCTGACTTCATATTTTTATACAAAAAACAAACAATCAACACATAAACCACCAGTATCTGGAGACTGAGGCAGCAAGATTACCACTCATTTGAGGCCAGCCTGGGTTACAGAATAAGTTCAGGTCAGCCTGGGCTACAGAGTGAGACCCTGTCTCCAAATAAAAGACAAACAACCAACCCCCCTCCCCCAAATGAGAATGAGCAGGATGAAGGGGAGGAGAAGGAGATGGAGGAGGAGGAGGAGGAGTCCTTGACTCTATAAAGCTACCCTTTCAGCCAGCTGGCTGTTTCTCTCATGGTGTAACATCTCCCAGAAGCTATGGGAGCCATTGCTTTAGGAAATCTTACTGTGATAAACTTCAGAAAGTGGCCACAGGGGATTGTAAGAACTATCATGCTGGGCATGTTCGTGCATGCCCATGATCCTAGCATGTGGGAGGCAGAGGCAGGAGGATTGCTGAGAGTTGGAGGACAGCCAGGGCAACACAGCAAAACTTTGTCTGGACAAACTGGAAAACAAACAAAAAACCCAAAGCAACAGCAACAACAAACCCCAAACTCACAAATCAAAACACTTATCTGTCCTGTGAGCGTGTACAGAAACAAGCCTGAGTTAGCTGCAATTATAGAACAGGTTTCTTTTCTTTTTCTCCCCCTTCCCCTTCTTTTTCAAATCTCTCCAAGAGCAAAGAGATCAGAACGGAACAAAATCGGGTTTAAAAGTGGAACATTTTTTATAAAATGTGGGGTTATACTCTTCCAGTCACAAGAGCTGTTTGCTGAGGGGCGTGGATCTTCTTTTTCTGTCTTCGGGCAATTTAAATATTGAACTTTGTTTTTATACTACTGATATAAAGAGTTAAATGAGGGTACGGGAAGTCAGACAGGCCAGGACCTTCACTCTCTCAACCCCCAGCTTTCTGTGCAGCTTTCCACCTGGAATGCATTCCTCTTCCCTTGGTACCCACCTATGAGTGATTCATCCATTCAAGTACCAACAGGCTTCGTGAAGCTATCTTTACAAATGCCTCCTTTTCTCAGTGCATACAGCTCCCATTCTCTACAATGCAATTTATCCTAGGGTAGTTTCTATTTCTTATTGTTTTATGTGCTTTATGTGCATTAAAGAATTCATCTTCTAAGCCAAGATAACTGTAAGCTTTCCAAAGCTTATGCTGTTATTTTTTCCCTACTCTGGAGGTGTTTAAAAACAGCTATTTGCTGAGCCACTCATTATGTGATCTGAAGATAAATGGGTAGGAAATGATCATGGTAAATAAATTCCAGGTAAAATTAGAAGAGTGATAACAGTAGGTTAAGTTAATATGTGATTTGTTTGGTTTTTGTTCATGGAATGTCATGCTTATTAATGTCTATTTTTACTGCAGTCGTCTGAAGAAGATTCCGTTTAGAATCTCTATTTTATGAATGTAGGCATAGAGGTACAGAGTATGAACATTTAGTCCCTGGAAGAGCTACAATTTGAACTTAGCAACTTTATCTCCAGGGTGTGTGTACTACCATGACACTAGATCCTAATCCGAGCTAACGTAAGAACACAGAAGAAAGTTATATGACAGTCAATTTAGATTATTATCTGGCCAAAGGCTGTGGTTGATCCTGAAACAATATAGAGTTATGAAATCATTTATTTTCAAAGGTTATAATGAAAAGGCAAGTCCAAGTCTGAACCAAATGAGCAATTATATCAGACATAGGTTTTTGGACCCCCCCCACCCCAATGGTAAACATTTCAGTTGAAATTCTGGTTTTAAAGATCACCCACTGATGTGTTCAAACTGTCATGAAAAGGAGCCATTACAGCACATCTCAAAATGATGATCCAATATACCTTGCTCTCTCTGGAACGTATCAAGAGTTACTGGGGAGAAGAACCTGTAGCAGTGTAGTCACTGGATGACACTTTTTTTTAGTTCACAGGAGGAAAGACTGAGCGGCATGTGAGGAGAGAGGGATGTGAGGAGAGGGAGAGGCCAGGTGTGCACCTTTTTACAGGAAACCAGGCGTCATCCAGAGATTATGAGTCATGTCTGCAGTAGCTCCGTGGAGGATGATTCTTCTAATTTAGGCACTGAAGCTCAATTTCTATCTTCCCGGGAAGGTCATCCCTAATCGATGGAGAATTAACAGTCCAGACTGTGGCTTTTTATTTCTAGTGGTGTCCCAGAAGCAGAGTCCATAGAGGAGTTAGTCACCCTAAATCGTGAACTCTTTTCTTTTTAAAAGACTGACCATGAAGAATGTCCCTTCATTTCAGTGTTGTGAAAGATGCTTTTTGGTTTTTTTCTTGAAGTATGAAGAACGTGGTAAGAACCATTTCTGAATACTGAAGTTCTCTTTGGCTGTTTATAAATATAACCACAGCTGTACAGTACTTTTGAAGGCAGTTCTGGGAGCTGACTGGAGAACCAGGTCAGGAAGGTAAGCCTTAGCAGTTATAACGTCTACTTTCAGTCAGCCCTTTCTGCTTCCCGTGTGAGCAGCTATTGATGTGAGATCCTCCTGACGTGGATTTGCCATCACACCCTCCCCAGCATAATGGACTGAAACCATGAGTCAAAATAAAGCTTTCTGCCCTTAAGAGGTTCTGTCAGGTCCTTTGTCCCAGCTATGAGAAAACTTACCCAGCACACTTCCCTTTTCTAGAAGGGCTCTAAGAGTCCATCACACTCCCTTCTGGGAACTCTTAGTATAGATTAGGTAATTTGAAGGAATTGTTACCAGTTTTAGACATCATTTTTTGGAAGCAATGCCATGCAATGCATATATAAGCTGTTGGTTTTACTTCTGTAATTGATCAACTGATGTGATATAGTCATTGCAAATGTCAGATCACAGAGATCCTTCAAGACACATTTGATAAGTGAATCACACAATGCAAAATTCAGAAAAATGAGTGACATCTTTCCCAATTCATATGAAAAGTCCTCTACTTCTGATGGGATAATGACCCAATAATCCTACTGTATGGTAAAAACGCTAAGGGGAACACACATTGAATGCCGTCAACTTTATAAACCTCACAGTTTAGCCTGCAGTCCTCAGAACACCTATTTCAATCTACAGCTGGGGAATCATCGAATACAAAGCCCATTTTATAATCAAGCATTGAATGCCTCTTGTGATTCATTGGGTTCTATGCTGAAAATGAAAACACGTTATTATCACCACCGTGAAGTAGAAAGTTCGTAAGTCAAGCCGTTGTAAGTCACAAAACAAACTGATAAACTTTGTATTCATGAGGGTAAATTCTTTAATTGGATAAAAAATATAATTACTTGGAAATTAGTATTTAATTTCAGATGATTAATTTTCAAGGATTGATGTGAAACTAAATTAATTTATAAAGTTAACCTTTGCATCTTGTGATGCCCCCCCAAAACAGTGCCCTGGTGTTTGTGAATGTTCCTTTTGAATGCTGTACAGGATGTTGTTAAATGTGGTGATGCAAAACTGAACTCTGAATCTTAATTTATTTTTAATTTCTCTCTCTCAATATGTGTGTGTGTGTGTGTGTGTGTGTGTGTGTGTGTGTGTGTGTGCCATGACATGTATGTGGAGGTTAGTGAACAGGTGGGGAGGATAGAGTACAACCTCAGGTGTTGGTTTCCAGTACCCACCATGCTGAGGCAGTCTGTTGTGTGCTGCTGAGTGTCCCTGGCCAGCTGGCCTTCAAGCTTCCTTGGATTCGCCTGTCTCTGAACTCTGAATCTCCACATAGGAGTGCTGTGAATACAGATGTGTGCCACTGCATCTGGCTTCACATGGGTTCTGGGAATCTCGACTTAGGTCTTCCTACTTTTTCGGCAAATTTTCCCACTGACCCATCTCCCTAGTGTCCGGATCCTGATTTAAATCCTAGTCCCCACCTTGTACCACTGTATGACGTGGGAACATAACGCAGTCCTCCCGTTTCCTCATCGGTCACAGAGGGATCATGATCCTATTTATCTTGCATCCAGGTTTATTGTGAGCATTGAACAAATTGATAGATGTAAAACACATAGGTGATCCCAAGTCCATAGCAACTGCTTGATAACTTGCCAGCCATTTCTGCTGTTGAATAACAACCCAAGGAAAGGGTATCAGAGAGCGTTTGACTAATAGAAGTGACTTCTTGTTATTATCGTGTACATATGACTTCTTTCTCTCTTGGACAAGAAACAGTGCTGCACTGTACCCGTGTAGGCTGCTTTGTGCGCATCTCCAGGGGGCACCGCTCACTCTGCAGGTTGTGTGAACACACCCACTGGAGTTGTGCAATACACTGCCTGGCCAGCCGCACAGCAGTCTTGTAGGAGAAAGAAGTGTGCAATAGGTAGATTCAATTATTCATCATGTAATTATGGATAACCCATCATCTGTGTAATTTCCTCATGAGCCACCTCCCAAAGCAAGTCCTAGCCTTGGGCTATGGGATTGACATTTTACTGGAAAGAAGGACCAAAGGCTGAGAGGTTTACGAGAAACCTCATGGACACCGAGTATTCTAGTTAGAGATGAAAACTGGTTTCAGATTAAGCAAAGAGGAGGGCTCATTGATAGAAATGATTGCATCTCTTCGGACTGGTGCCAAATCAGGCAGTGTTGGGCAGTATCCCCTAGCATGGTTATTCTGACTTTGGAATACTTGACTTAGGGAGAGGTTCAGAAGGAAAACTTCTCTTCATGTATTTGTTAACACTGGAAACAAATGTTTCATTAATCAAGGATGAGAAAGATACCTCAGAAGTTTTCCTTTCGTTGAAATGGGTCATTTAGCTTAAAGTCCTTTGCAAACAGCTTTACTTGGATGTTCTATAAAAAAGGTGGCTGACGATGAGTCTGCTACTTTTAAAGCACATTCTGTTCACCGCTTAATATTTTAACTACTGTTTTTTTTTTTTCCAGTGCCACCAACAACATAAAAAACTGTATTAAAATATTTGACTTTCGGGCATCTCAGGTAGCTTCATGAGTAAAGTTTTATATAGCATCGTAACATGAAATCAAATAGTTCATTATCCAAATGCCTACAGAGTGTTAAGTGATAAAATGTGCTTTGGATTTTGTTAACTTAAAACACTGAACAATAGTTTTGTTTGAAGACAATTATTTTCAAAAGGTAAATCTGTGAAGGTAGGTGGGCGCCTTTAACCACATTTTTTCCCCTAAAGATGTATATTTTGGATTATGTGAAATATATCAAACATACGAAACTTTCAAATATGACCCTTCAAAAAAATGAGGTGCTCTCTGTGACTTCCCCGTCCAAATAATTAACCTAGAAGCCCAAAGAGCTGAGAGGTTTTAGTAAATCTCTATTTGAAAGCATCATTTTCTCATTCCTACCATCAGAGTCATTAAAAGCATGACTTTTATCTTTTCTTGTATTTTTCAAAACGCTAGTTTCACAACTGTTCTTTTCCAATCTCTCTCTCTCCCCCTCTCTTTCTCTGTGTCTGTGCATGTGAGCAGCATATGTGTGTGGCACACATTCACGTGTGTGTGCCTCTGTGCATTTGTGGACAGCAGAGGAGAATGTTGTGTGTCCTTCTCTGTCACTCTTCATTTTATTCCCTTGAGACAGGGTCTCTCATTGAGGCTGATGCTAGGCTGGTGTCCAGCAAGCCCCAGCAATCCTTCTGTCTCCACCCTCACTGTACTGGAGTTCCAAGGCACACTCATTGCCATGCTTGACTTTTTATGTGGGTGTTGGGAGTTGAGTCCCATGCTTGTGCAGCAAGCTCTCTTACCTGCTGAGCCATCTCCCCAGCCACATAGAGCTATTCTTGACAGACTCTAATTCAAGGATCATTTTGAGACTTCCTTGACTTATTAAAACTAATGTTGGTGGCTATTTAAAACAGTAAAACACAATACTGAGAAGTCACCAAGGATCATCACTCTTACTAAATATTTCAGTGATCACTATCGGGCTGGGCTGAGATGATTCTTACTTGACAGTTAAGGTCTCAAGCAATGAGTCAGTGGACAGCTCTACACTCATGCCCAGGTCTTTCTGTTATATCTCACTGTAAAGGGGGCCATCAATGAGTTTGCACAGCGGTTGGATGGAAGAGTTGCTTACAAACCTCCAGACATGTCTTTCTACTTTCAGATCCCACCTTCAACAACAAATGATGCACGTGCTCTGAGAACACTGCTACCCCCCCCCCCCCCCCCCCCCCGCCATAACCACAGCACTTCGAAACTCTGGGTGGCTCCCATTTCTAAAAGGATTTCATCTGCCCTCACAGAACACACTTTTCAATGTCACGCTCCCTGTCTTTCCAATTCATGTCCTCATTCTCCGACACAAAGTTCCATTCCAGTCAAACCGGTGGGTCTACAGCTCCAGGCAAAAGCTATAACTGCCTGTCTTTGCTTGTGTTTGTCTGACAACTGAGCGTAACTCCCTTGGGCCCATCTCTACCTAGCAGATATCAAATATCACTGAATCCACTGGGCCTTATTATACTTACCTTGTTCCAACACTGCCTTTCGTTGATAGGATTTAGAGTGTAACTTAGTGAGAAGCACAAATACACATTTTAAGTTTCTGGTGGTCACATTAAAAGATTTGCTTAAAAGTTCAAGTTAACTTTAGAAATATATTTAATTCTATCTGCTAGAGATACTATAATTTCAACACATAATCAACTTATAAACTAATGATATATTTTTTCAAATTATGCTGTGTATTTTACACGTCACAGTGTATTTCAGAACAACTCTATTTGGAATGATGAATATCCGTGTATGGTGACTACCATATTGGACGGGTCAGATCTAGACCTTTATTAGGATGTTTTGTTATAGTATTTAAGTAACTCATCTCTCTCTCTCTTTCTCTCTCTCTCTCTCCCCCTCTCTCTTTCTCTCTCTCTCTCTCTCCCCCCCTCTCTTTCTCTCTCTCTCTCTCTTTCTCTCTCTGTGCATTCAAAGCTTTCTTGAGTCGAGTGTAGGAAATGTGTACACAGTCTGCTTTCCCCATCATGATTAGCATGATAGTGAACTGCAGGTTTTATGGTTTAAAAGCACCTTCATTCAATGATTTATTCATTCTTTAAAAATCTGTGTGTCCACAATTCAAAAGACCTCACAGATGAAAAGCAGCCTCAGCATAAGAAGGTTGGTTGCGGTAGTTCTGGGGGACACTGAGAATGCTCTATAACTCAAAGCTTGACTGAGCCACAGTGGTCCAATTCTACATCCTTATAACATTCTGACACTTCTAGTGTTGGATTACAGGCTTCCTGTAGTTTAGTCCAGAAGTTTCCCATTTGGGAAGACGGGAAAGTAATTCAACTCTCATGTTTCTCTTTACAACATTCTTGGGTCAGCTAGATCCACCAGATAACCAATGTGGTTGCACTGTCATGCAGCTGAATCTTGGGAGGAGATGATGCTTGAGACATTCTCCACACAAGCCATCTTATTGTGACATTAGATAACTTTAATTTTAGAAAGTTCTCAACATCAGTCTCCCTGTAACTTCTGGAAGGCGCTGTTGTGAACAGATGCTCATCAGGCCAAGTTTATTATTGACAATGTGGGGATTGCATTAGTGATTTTTCTTATTTAAGTCTTTGGATATCTTCAGGTAAGGGATATAATTATGACCTATTTTCACCTCACTAATATGAGCAAATTAAGGTATAAAGTAGTCTGTAATATCTAGGCTAACATTTTCTCTGTAGATTCTACTTGTCTTTTAGAAAACACTGTATAAAACTTTCCCAATCCACGAAGTATTATTCCTCTGAAAACATTCTCCCATCAAATTTTGTATCCCCCTCCCCCGAGGCTTGGGGGTATATTTTGCACATAATGGCTAAACAAAAAACCGGTTTTCTTAATAATCCTCCCAACTTGTCTTCAGTCAAAGTTGCTTTGATTTTACTTCAGCGGTTGGTGACTAGTCTCAAAATATGCCAGGTATCAAGATCAGGCATGTATAGTGCTTAGCCACATGCTTAATAAGAGCTGTGTAATCTTGGAAAACAGAAGTAGTTGTGTCTTGTGTGTTTTTGTTCATGTATTAGAAAAATTCATTGCTTTGAAGAAAATAAAGGTGTTGTGGAAAATACAATAATCTAAGGTTAAGATGGCTTCATTTATTCACTAAAGACATACAAAGCAGCTACTTTAAATCCGATTTCTTATTGCTTTCCTTTTTTTCAAAATACAACTTTATGTGAAGCAAACAAAGAAGGAAGCAATTTGGAATCTTCATAATTTTATGTTTAGTTCTGTGGTGTTCTTTTTAGAATTTATAACAGGGGTTTGGCAAGCCAGCATAATCTAGATCAAGGAAGGAAATAGGGGGATTTGGTAGTGTGAGCAAAAGATGGGACTTACCATGAAGATGGCCAGAGCTCTTGGGGCTCCAACGCGAAGCCAGGTCATAGTGTCTGATGTCTCTGGGGAACAAACCCAAGCAGTTTGCTGCAGCTCTGCTCCCAGGCGACTGCGTCCGGTGGGGAGAGTACCCTTCCTGAAGGAGTGCCTCTGCCGTCTGCCCCAGGACTCTGCTGGTGGCCTGTTAGGTGGTTCCTTCCCACCCCAAGCCAAGGATTGGTCTTAC
This sequence comes from Nannospalax galili, assembly GCF_000622305.1. NCBI lineage: Eukaryota > Metazoa > Chordata > Mammalia > Rodentia > Spalacidae > Nannospalax > Nannospalax galili. The sequence goes on along the minus strand of NW_008333886.1, from coordinate 3,726,415 downwards.
CAGAAACGCTTGCATCACTGTTTCTCAGGTAAAAACTGAGACACACCTCAGCTCCTAAAGCAATGAAATCCTTTGTTGGAAGTGGCACAAAAAGTTCGCCGGCTAAAGACAATGTGAGTAGGAAGGTCCTGGGTGAGTAACCGATTCATCGTGACATGGAAGTGAGTAGCTGGCCCTGACCACACTGAAAAGGAATCTAGTTGGCTTCTTATCACTACAATGGAAACTGGGGAGCAAAGGAAGCATGCAAAATCTCCCCAAATCTTGTGGAAAAGATTTGCTTTCAGCCTCAGTGTGGGTAAAGAATGTGCCTTAAGTGGTAAAGTGTGCTGCCAATAGCAAAATATCATATCAAGCAATTGTGAATGCAGGGTTTGAATAAAAGAATTAGAGGTAAAATCAAACAAGAGCTCCATGGATGTGTTGTACATTTGAAATAGGTGAATAGAATCAGACCCGTGTTAATTCTTAAGTGGCATCTGATTGTACTTTTTCTCACTTATAACTTAAAGAAGAGATTGACCAGTAAGGTTGGCCATCTCTCTGCTCTTTTAATTGCTTTTTAAATTTCCCCCAGGCAGTCAGCCTGCCCACTGCTGTATACTGGCAAACTCCTAACTAAACACTTGGACTGGACCTCAAACTATGGGGGAGGGGAAAACAGCAACAGGATATTAGTTAGGTTCACAGTATTCAAAGGGGAGTTTGTCAGAAGAACAATTTTATTATTGGAAATTTTTGTACATCGTTTTAGAAGTGTTTTAGTTCCAGGGAATTTGTTTAATCCTAGAATATTTAGGCAGAAAAGATTATATAGTTCAGGGGTTGAAAAAGAGCATCTTGTAACTTTTTTTGTTTCTTTTAAAATTGTGGTAAAATACACAAAGCATAAATGTCACCATGTGTGTGTATGTTTGTGTGTGTTCATGTGCGAATATGTATGTGTGTATGTCTGTGTGTGTGTAATGTGTGTGTGCATGTGTCTATGTGCATGTGTGTATTTGTATGTATGTGTGTATCTGTGTGTGTCTGTGTATGCATGCATATATGTGTGTGTCTATGTGTGTGTGTGTGTGTGTGTGTGTGTGTGTATGTGTGTGAGAGCTGGAGGACAACCTCAGGCATCATCCTTCAGGTGTCATCCACCTTTTTCTTTTTATTGAGACAGGTTTCTCACTGACTTGGCACTCACCAAGGGGCTGGCTGGCCCACAAGCCCCAAGGATCCACCCATCTCTGGTCTCTGCTTCCTGAGCTGTGGGGCTAAGAGAACTCTACCATACCTCTTTATTTAACCTGGGTTCTAGGGATTGAACTCAAGTCTTTGTGCTTGAAAGGCAAGAACTTTTCCAACTAAGCTGTGTCTCTGTAACCCCATTTTACACTTTAAATAGTATTTGTGACAAATCTGCTGGGTGTTGAGTTTAACAGAGAAATGATTAGTGAGTATTTAAAAATCTGCTTTCATTTAGAAAGAAAACTTCAAGAGATCAAGCTTGGCATTCTTTATTCCCTTCTCTATGATTCCAGAAATCATGTTTTATGCCCTTTTTATCAGAATCAGAAAGCGAACAGCTATTGAATCCTTTCCAACATGAAAAAATTGAGACATAGGACAAAGTCTTTGGAAATTAAGGGGAGTTTTCCTGTGACTAGACTTGTGAGCAAATGCAGGCGGATAAAACTGGAAGAGAATGATTGTGCTTATAAGTGATCAGTGTGCCAGTCAGTAACTAAGATGCTAGGACATTCTCAATGCAGCTTGGATTCGGTTAACTGTGGGGAAGTGTGGGTGTGCACATCCTAACACCTTTCACGTAGCATGGGGAGAAACACAGAACGGACAAGCCGCGGAACAATGTTCATAAACCTGAGCTTCTGTTTGAGTAAGAGGGCTGTGATAGTATCTTATTTGTTTTTATGGTACGTTGATATATTTCCGATTTTGTTTTTGTGATGAGAACATAACATCTTGCTTTGTATTGTTTTGGTGTTTTGAGACAGTCTCACTATGTAGCCCATTAGGCCTAGAACTGTCTAGGTAGCCTAGGCTGGCCTTGAACGCAAGATCCTCCTGCTTCAGCTTTACTGAGTGCTGGGATTACACATGTGCACCACAGCATCTAGCTTGAGAATATACTAGTTTTACAATTACATAGGGAGGTTATTTTAGAAATAATGTGAAGAACGTAAGTCTGTATGAATAATTCTAAACTTTGGGGGGAGGAGACAGTACACTCAGTTCTCTCCCATGATTTAATATCTTGTAATTCTTCAGATTATTTGTTATGCTAATGATAAAAAGGTCCACTGGCAGACAGGGCTCTCTGTCTTTTATCCCTGTGCCCTTAGCAGCTCTGTTTTATGTTACTATACCGGGTTAATAAGGCCACTTGCAGGCAAGTATATGTTGTGCTTTGAGCACAGCCCCCCGTACGTGCTGCCCTTCCCCCTCCATTCTTCCCAATCTCCTTAATTCTCCAGACAGTTTCATTCCCACTTTAATGCCATCTGTACATATATGATTTTATGTATCTACATGAAACCTAGGACCCACAAGTGAGAAAAACATACAATATTTGTCTTTTTGAGACTGACTTAATTCACTTAATATGATTATCTCTAGTTGCACCCATTTTCCTGTAAATGACATAATTTCATTCTCCTTTATGACTGAAAATTTCCATTGCGTACATTCCACGTTTTCTTTCTGCACTCCTCTGTTGTTGGACACTTGGGTTGGTTCCACAACTATTGTGAACAGTGTTGCAATAAACATCTATGTGCAAACATCTCTGTGATAGGTTCACTTGCAGTCTTTTTGGTAAATACCCAAGAGTGGTATAGCTGGGTCATATGGTAGAGCTACTTTTAGTCTGTTGTGGAACCTTCGTACTGAATTCTACAGTAGCTGGACTGGCTATAGTCTCACTGTAACAAGGATGCAGGTCTTTAAGCCAGCATGTCCTTTTTCTTGAAAGATGGGGACCTCAGTCAGATAATAAAGCACCTCGCTATTGTGGCCCCATTTATGTGACAACATTCCTGTTGAGTGCTGGGATTACATATGCATACCATAGCATCTAGCATCTGAAGGGTGCTTTACATAGTGTCTCTTGAACGTAGCAGTACTGTCTCTTACTATTTCATTTGGGTTTGGGATAAAGAAAGAAGGGAGTGTTTTTCTAGTGCTTTCTGGTCAAATGAGAATGTTATTACTGTCTGGATAATGGCTTGGAAACCTCAGGCTAACTTGTGCTGGCTCTTGCTCAAGAGATGGAAATCAAGATGAGAATCATAACAATAATTAATAGGGAGCCTCATTGTATGTGTTGGTCTGAAGACAAGAGAGTTGGGGAGTGGATACAACACAGGTCTCAAAAGCTGAGGAAACCGTCTTCCTTTTGCTGGAAATCGAACCATGTCATACTATGGCGCCAGGAACCAACAGTAAAAGTGAATATTTATTCACAGGGCCGAGTCTCCAGAAGTTTTCCTGCTGTTTCCGATGCTCATCGATCATGTACAGGACACTAATTAAACACTGGCTTCCCAACGAGCCTTCACTGGCTTTCCTTTGTTTTCACTGGAAACATGTATGTAATGAACCCTATCTGCCGTGTCTCACGAGTTTTCAGGTGTTCCTTGTGTGTGAATGATCACAAATTCATGAACCAAGATTAGTTCTGTCAATAAAAAAATGTACTTATAGTTTGAAATGGCTTGCAAAAGTATTGATCTGTCACCTTCTGCCAGTCAAGGTCATGGGAGTCTTATCCTCTTTCTGTTAGAACCGTCAACTGAAGACATCCAGACGTGTCAGGAAGTCTTCAGAGAACTGTCTGTACTGTAATCATTCCTGGAAATGGAGCTATTGATCCAACACTAGTTCATCATCCTTCTGTGACTCCTGGAATTATTATTACTATTATTACTATTACTGTTATTATTTATTTTGACACAGGGTCTCTTAGTAGCCACAGCTGGCCTGAAACTCTTTATGTAGACCAGGCTGGCCTCTGTCTCACAGAGATCTGTCTGCCTCTGCCTCTTGAGTGATGGGATTAAAGGTGTGTGCCACCACACCTGGTTTTGGAATTACTTTTTAAAGAAGCTTTATGTAAGCTTGTTCTGTGTGGGCTTGTGGTACTGGGGATTAAACCCAGGACCTTGCTCATTCCAGCCAAGCACCCTACCACTGAGCTACATCCCAAATCCCTAAATTTTTTTTTCATGTACTGACTCCAGCCTAGACTAGGATAACTATAACTTTTGCAACATTTTACTGATGCTGGGAACCAGGGTCAACCCCCCTTTGCTCTGATTTAGGCTGATTTGGTGACTGCTTACTTGTGGGAGTGTTTTTGGGAGATAAAGACAGAGTATCTTTCCAAACCCACCTCGTGTCAGTAATGTGTTTCTTTTCTTTGGTTCTTGTGATTTGTTGAAGGTAAAACCGACAGACTGAAATCTAACAAAACGTATATTGAAATGCTGAGTTCCTTCCCGTACAAACTTGCTCTGGCTCCTTTCTGGTCTCTTGCTCATGTTGCCCCTCACCGGCAGCCCAAATGCTATTTTCCAAGAGATCATGTCTTCCCAAGTATTTGGGACAGAATCCCAACTCTGTTTTGGCTTTAAGTACATTGAGACCCTTGACTTCTGTCTGGTATTGTTACTGGCAATTCTTACAGAAGGAGATTAAAAAAAAATTGTTTTGAGTTAAATGGCCACCCATTTTTTTTCTCCCAGGGGTAGAAATAACAAATGGAATTTTTCTACTGGCTTTTCAACCCCATGCCAGTAGATGTAGCGACCATTGGTCGTCTGAATTGTGTACCATGTCACAGATGCCGATCTGCGGGAGGACAGAGTCTGGAAGCTTCATGGAGCTTCAAGGAGAAGCAATCTGAAGATCTTCACCATCAGTGCAGCTGAGAACCACAAGCTCTGGCATGGTGAGGAAAGTCTATACTTCTAACCGGCAGCAGCTTGTCATATTTAATTCTTCAAGGTCTGCGCATTTTTCAACAAACAACTCATGTACTGCTTTTTATTTTACCTAGTGAGGCATCATGCATCTATGTGTGTGTGATTAGCAAGTTCCTAGTGAGTTTCTATAACCTGTAAAACTTGCGCAGTGTACTGTACTTTGTATTTTCCCACTGTACTTTAACCAGAGGCCACGATGCTTCCTGAGAAGAATGACTAGAGTAGAAATCTCAAGGGTGTTTTGTTGCTGCCATTTTTGCAGGGGACAGAATAATGCTTTCATCTCACGAGGACTCATTCACCTCGTGGTGGAGAGCATGTTGAACTGCAGCTTTGGACATGTCTAGTTGACCTTCCTGTGAATTATCTTCATGGTTCTATCTACTGACATTAAGATGAGAACCCATCGTTTCCTCAAAATATTAATGAATCTGTCTTGCTGAGAAAGGTTGACTAGTCTATAAAAATTATTTTATATTATTTCACTTTGATTTGAGGGTCATTTCCATTTGCTTTGTTTAAACCTCTCCAGAGTCCCACAGGTTCACGTGGTCTGAACATCAGTGTGCCTCGTAAAGCACAGACCTTGCAGCTGGATTTTGTTCTTTGATCCAAGACAGATGCAGCACATACAGCCTATTTTTCTGGAAAGGGCGCCTACCGAGGGGTGAGAAGTAGAGAGAACTCCACCTCTCCCTCATGAACACAGCAGCCATGAGTCATTTCAGGCTTCACCTTTGATGCGTTAGACAGAAGAACAATGTGATGGGTGTTTGTGCTTGTCCCTCGCCTTGTGCAATGTGGTGCCCTAGCGTTAATCTTCCGTTCTCCAGTGGAATCAGGGCTGACAGATTCTCAAGAGACCTTTGTTTCTTTAGATTTGGGAGAGGTGTTGTTCATCTTACCCTGGGCTGCTCAGCCTTCACTTGAAGTGTTTAAGCTGAGGTTATTTGACCTCTAGTTAGAAGTTTTCCTGTCTTGAATCACCTCAGTGTTCAGCTGACTATCAATGTTCTCTCCGTTTTGGAGTAGGACTACATTTTATATTTATATTTTCCTAGAAAGTTAGTCTCATCTTTAAATGTTTTCATGTTTATTGTCACATATTTGCAAATGGTGCTTTTCCTAGAAAACTTAAGGGGGATTCTATAGAGTATATGTAAAAAGAAGCAACTTCTGTCGTACTGAGAATTTAAAAAGTAAATGAGAAAACTAATCCTCTTGGAATCTTAGCTAAAAGTGATAAAATACTTAGAAGTACTTTTTTAAAGAATGTACAAAAGACCATTAAAAAAGAATATAAGACAGAAGTACAGATATTGTGCTCCTGGATGAACACAGTTGCTACTAAAAAGCAACAGTTCTTTTAAAACAGCTGTGTGTGGGACTGAGGAGATGGTCAGGGGTTGAGAGCATTTGTTGTCCTTGCAGAGGACCTGGGTTTGGTTCCCAGCACCTAGATGGCAGCTGATAATCATCTGTAACTCCCTGGCATCTGACATCCTCTTCTGTTCTCCAAGGGCATCAGGCATGCACATGATATGCATACATACATGCAGGCAAATATACATAAAATAAAAATAAATCTTTAAAAAAACTTTAAAAAGCTAAATATAGCTTTCAGAACTGACTAGTAGTCTAAGCAGGGCATGGCAGTGGGAGGGTTAATGAATAATCTGGAAGACTATGCGGAAGATAAAAAAGTTTAAAATCTCTTAAAAGCATAGCCAGGCTGAGGGTATAGCTGAGTGGTAGAGTCTGTGATTAGCTTGTGTGAAACCCTGCATTCAATCATCAGCACATTCTCCCTAATAAAATCTCATAATAACAAAAACTGAAAAAATAATAATTGAGAAGGATATTGAAGGATCTTGTCTTACCGGGTATCAAATTTACCCTAATGTGTTTATTGTCCAAAAAGCAACTATTAGATAGAACAGTTGCTTTTGGGGAGCTTGAGAGACGGCTCAGCAGTTAAGAGTGCATATTGCTCCTGCAAAGGGCCGGAGTTAGATCCTCAGCACCCACAACTGACAGTAATTCTAGCTCCCAGGGGATCAGATGCCTCTGGCCTCCACTGGCACCTGCACTCACATGTACATACTCCACTCCCACTATATACATAATTAAAAAAAAAAAAAACTCCAAAAAATAAGCCTGCTGCCTCTGGACTCAGACCTCTATATGGAGGCCTTGGCCACAGCAGATTGAATAGGCATCCGATTCTTTCTTTGTTCCTGTTATGGGGAGGAGAAGAAACCATCTAGTTGCTGAGCTTGGGAGACGGCATCAAGTCTTCTTGGCTCAGTCCACCATAACCTTGTCCCCATAACTCCCCATCTGGGATTTTCCGTTTTGGAGCCATACCAATGACCAGACACACTTTGCCAGTGGTGGTGGCAGGTGACTGTGACTAGGTAAGTCACGTTCTGAGAGGCGTGTGAGGATGCTTGCCATGGTTGCCATGGTTGCTCATCCCACCACACTGTCCACGCGACATGTGTGACGTGATAAAGCTTATTTTTTTGTCTGTTTCCTTTTTTACCTTATTTCTCAATTGCTTCTGATGTAAACAGGCATGTTAGTGTTCTAATACCAGGCAGATAAAGACAGTATCACTCCATGAGTAGATAAGTAAATTGCAGTATGTAGAGTACCCCGCAGACAATAAAAAGAATTAATTCAAGATATAATTCTTGGGATGTTTGGGGTTCTATGGCATAAGATCAAGAGCTAGAATAGTATATATAATATTTTTACATGTGTTTATATTTGGATATACATGTTTATGTTTTTATCTATTTATTATTTATTATTTTAATTTTATGTGTATGCGTGTGTCACCCGAGTTCTCTTAGGGTCCCTTGCACCTGGCGCTATTAGACAGACCACACAACACATCTTTATCTGACTTTTTCATAGTTTATATCCTGGGTAGGGGAAATAGAGTAACTTACAAAGGCGAACACCTGGTTCCCCATTCTGCTCTGTGGCTCAGTGGCCCACTGTTCCAGATTGCTTCCCCACCCCGCCCACAGAATCTCCATTAGCTTTTGTCCAGACCTTGTGGGCCTGTGGTTTTGCCCCAGGTTGGTAAATGCCCCTTCTTGCGTCCATGAGGGCAAGACACTGGGGCCATTTTTTCCACACCACCCGCTTCCAAGATGGCGCCAATGCTCCTCCCTCAGGAGCTCTCTGCAACCCTCTCTCCGTAGCTAACTCTCCACAGCCATTTCTCCACAGGAGGCCCTGCCCCTCAGAGGAACAAGTGCCCCTCAGACACAGCATGTATTACCTGCATGTATGTAAGTGCACCTGTGTCATTCAGTGCTTGCGGAGGACAGAAGAGCATGTCGGATCCCCTGGAACTGGAGTTACAGACAGTTGTTAGCCACCATGTGGGTGTTGGGATTGAACCTGGGTCCTCTGCAAGAGCAGCCAGTGTGGTTAAACTGCTGAGTCATCTCTCCAACCCCTCATGTATCTGTTTTATTTTATATGACTGCAAATAATAACTTTAATATAGAGAAAATATGAAAGATAAGCACAGACCTGTTAGAATGAAATGAATTTTTGTGTAAAAGACTATCACTGCTGTATCTTCCATATGGGGAAAGGTCATTAAGCTAAAAAGGAAATGGGAAAAAAATTCACTGGAACCTCTTGTCAATATATATCATAACATCACATTTATTTATTAAAATATTTTTGATTTATGTATTTCTATTTTACATGTAGGAGTGTTTTGCTCACACATATGTAAATGCACCTATGCCCTGCAATGCCCACGGAGGCCAGAAGAGGGCATAAGACCCCCGGAACTGGAATAACTGACAGTTGTTAGCAGCTATGTGGGTGCTAGGAATTGAACCCTGGTCCTCTGCAAGAGCAGCTAGTGCTCATATCCTCTGAGCCATCTCTCCAGCTCCAACATTACATTTATTAATCTATGTCAAATTAAACATATACATATGAAAAATAAAGCATTCGTATTAATTTTATTCTCATTGTTTTCAAAGCATTTGATATTTAAAATCACCTAGAAAACACAGAACTTGGACCCAACATGAAAAATTACATATAACTATTATTTCAGGGTTTTATCTACTAATAAAAATACCATACAAACATTGCGTTATTGAATTTCTTTGGAACATAGGTCTTTCTGAAGACACATTAACATGGGTATTAATAAAAATGTTCTGAGATTCATTAGCAATTTATAGGAGCATAAAAGATTTCACAAAGCAATCCCAGGGCTGGAGAGATGGCTCAGTGGTTAAAGAGCACTGGATATTTAGGCAGAGGATCCAGGTTAAATTCCCAGCACCCACATGGTGGCTACCAACCATCCATAGCTCTAGTTCCAGGGAATCCCACACTCTCTTCTGACCTCCATGGGCATTGCATGCAGAGGTGTACTTATATACATGCGCACAAAACATGTGTACACATAAGAATAAATTAATTAATAAAAAATGGATCCCAGGGCTAAGATGTTGATTAGTGGCAGAATACTTGTTTAGCACAAGAACCTGAGTTCAATTTTCAGCAACATGAAAACAAAGAAGGAGAATTGGGGGAAGGGGGGGAGGAAGAGGAGGAGGAAGAAAGGAAGGAGGAGGGGAGAAGGAACAGGAATAGGAGGAGGAAGAGGAGGGAGGAGGAGGAGAAAAAGAGGAGACGGAGGAGAGGGGGAAGAGATTCCACAGCTACTGGTGGAGGTGTGACCTAGGGTGAACAGGTAGATTGCAGCAGGTGAGTGAGTGTGGTTGCCGGCTGCTCTCATCAAATTCAAGGCAATGGCCTTGAAAAGTCTAGCAGGCTGGGACCAGCACATTGCGTGCATCTAATCCGAGAGGGTAGTAAGGACAAGCGATGGAGTCTCTAGGCTTCAGATGGGTAGCTCCATCATAAATGAAGGGAATTTTGAAATAATGTGTGCAATGTGAAACAGTCCAAGAGGGCAGGCCTCCTTCCAAAGGACAGGCTGCAGTTCTGAGAGGGGAGGCCTTACACCTGTCATTTGCCTCCTCTTACCTGGTCTATGGCTTAGCTTTCAGTGTCTACTTGTTGAGTAAATAAGTAGATAAATCATTGGATGAGAGGGAAGAGAGGAAGAGAACTGAATTGCTATTCTTAGGCTCCAGATAAGGCAGAGCCAAACAAAGGTAGGTCAAAGGGCCTCTTATGGTCCTTATCGCCTGGAGTTTGCAGTCTAGGGATCAGTGGACACCTAAGCGTATTTTGGTTTCAGGCAGCCTGGAAGCTGATGCTTACTGAGTATGTGCTTAACTGTGGTGCTAATGTCTTATTTAAAAATTAGTTATTTTAATTTATTTCACTCTAAACTCCCTGCAATGAAGATATTATTAACCCCATTTTATAGACCAGACAATCAAGACTCTGAAATAATGAATATAGTATTTCAAAGTCATCATCCTAGTATGGTGGGGTTTTGGGCCAGACGTTGGCTTTCAAGGTTTATGCATCATATAATTTAGGAGGAAGTAGGAATGTTTTCCTCAAATCCCCTTATTGACGGAATAAAATAAAGCATGTTTATGCACCATTACTTTGGTTTTCTAAAATGGTATTTATTGGAATTTCAAATAACCAGATTTTTATGTTTCTCATATTGGAATGTTTATTTGGTCTTTGTCCCCATTTTTCTGGCTTATAAACTAGATTTGCCTTTCTGTGTTGGAGTTAGCTCTAAAGAAATTCTCTGACCTACCAGTTCAATGGTAGGCTGGCTATGAGATACCCTCATTCCTGAGTGGTCCTGCTCCATGCCCCGAGGGAGGCATATGCTCGCTGAAGCCAAGAAAAATGCTGAAGTGGACACGCCTTGTGTTACAGGATTCTTCCAGCCAGACTTAACAGTTGTTCTCACACAATGAGGTGTGCGTAAAATAAAACCCCTGAAGGACTGGCTCAGAAGACATCTGGATCGCTAAATACATTGAGGTTCCCAGGAGGTGGTTGGTCCAGAGAGGGCAATGGAGCTTCATGCCTCTTCTCTCAGCCCGCATCCTCGTCTTCTCCTTACTTCTCTGTGTTCGTTGTAGCATCACTTTTAGCAAAAATGGGTAAATGTGTTTTCCTGGGTTCTGTGAGCAGCTTGAGCAAATTAATGAAACCTGGGAAGAGGAAGTTGATTTCAAATGGGTGGGTCAGAAGCAAGGTGAGATAACCTGGGCCTTGTGACTGGCATCCAAAGCATGTGTGGGCAGCCTGGGGAGCCAGCCCTCAACCTCTGGGGTTAACTCTGTGTCCAGGTAGGTGGTGTCGGGACCAAATTGGGTTAGAGGCCAACTCGAGTTTTGGCCAAAGGTTTGCAGATTGCCTGCTTGCGGATAGGGAGAAATCTCCTTGACGTTTGCAGTCACAGAGGTCTTCTGTGATGATGGTTGTGCTGTGATGGAGGGAAAAAAGGCACTTTGTTCAACACTTACACTTTACTAGGTCATTTTCTTCTCTTCCTTTTCTTCCCTCCTCTGTTGCCCCTTTCTGATTCGAAGTCTTGCCCTGGTGGGTCTGGAAGTGATTATGTAGTCCAGACTGACCTTAAACTTGCAATCCTTCTGTTTCAGCTTCCCCAGTGCTAGGATTATGGACACGTGCCCGTGCCCCATGCCTACCCCTTCTCCCTCCTTGGGTACTATTTTTTGCATATGGGTACCCAGTTGCTTAGCAAACATTTGTTGAAAAGATTGTCACTTATCCATCATATTTTTTTTTCTCTCGTTAAAAATCAATTGACTATATTTACATGTGCCTATTTCTAGGGTATTTACTCTGGTCTATCACTCTGTTTATTCTTTTGCTAACATTACATGGTCATGATTACTTTGATGGTTAACCTTGATTGTCAACTTGACTGGATCTGCAATCAACTAAGAGACAAGCCTCTGGGTGGGTCTCTGAGGGCATTTCCAGGAAGGATTAGCTGTGGGAGAAGACCCTCCCCCAGAGTGAGTGGTGCCTTCTGGCAGCAGCTCACATATGAAGAGGTCAGAGGAGAAATCTGCTTTGCCTGCCCACCTTCACTTCTTGCTGGTGAGTGCATCTACTCTGCTGTTGCAACTACCATCTTGGTGACATCAGAACCCAGCCTATTCAGTCTCCAAAAGCAGACTAAAGACCAGCAGCTCTCGAGGAATTTCTCTAGGCCTTGATAACCAGGTTGGGCTTGCTGAGGAGTCCAGCTTTGTAGATTGAGTAGCTATGAGTTCTCAGCCTCCCGTGTGCAGCCAGCCATTTATAGACTACCTAGGCCCTTTCATGTAAGCAATATAGCAAATTCCTCTTCACAATATATATTCATTCTCTTGTTCTGTTCTTCTGGGGAATGCTAATACAATTATTTAAGCTTTGTAGTATGCTTTTAAGTCAGGTAAGTCCAGTACTCTGACATTACTCTTCCATTTTAATAGTGTGTTGGTTCTTTTCAGTCTTTTCTTTTCAGTACAAACTATAGAATCAGCTTGTCAATAGCAACAAATAACTTTCTGGGATTGTGATTGACATTGTGTTGAACCCACAGATCATGTGGAGAAGAAATGACAACTCATTACTGAAACTTCCTGTTCGTGAACTTGGAATAGCTCCTATTTATTTAGTTTTTCTTTGACTTATTTAGAAGCTTTATAGATTTTCTTTGTATAGATGTTGCATATATTTTCTTAGACTTATAGCCAAGTCTTCAGTTCTGGTGGGTGTTAATATAAATGATATGGTATTTAAAAATATTAATTTTTATTTATTGTGTATGAGTGTATTACAGGCATGTATATAAGTGTACCCAGGTCGTACAGTGTCTGAGGCAATCAGAAGCAGGTATGGGATCCCCTAGAACTGGAGTTATGGATAATTGTTAGCTGCCATGTGGGTGCTGGGCATCAAACCCAGGTCCTCTGCAAGAGCAGCCAGTGCTCTTAACCACTGAGCTGTCTCTCCAGCCCCTATAAATAATATAAATGATATTGTATTTTAAGTTTAAAATTCCCCTACTATTATTGTTTGAGAAGAAAGCAATTGACTTTTGTATATTAGCCTGTGTCCTGCAACAGTGTCCTAATTCCTTGACAGCTCCAGAAGATAGATTTTTTTTAAATTGGTATTTTTCAGATTGTTAACATTGATAATCATGTCATTTGCAAACAAAGATAGTTACATTTCTTCCATCTCAATCTGTATACCTGTTATTTCCTTTTCTGTTTTATTACAATAGGTAGAAATTCTAACATGGCGCTGAAAAGTCGGAAGGAGAAAGGCCAGCTTTGGTTTCCTGATCTTAGTGGGAAAGCTTAGATTGTCTCCATTGAGGACAATTTAGCTGTGGTTAAAAAAATTTCTTATTTTTATAGTTTTTTCTTTCTCTCTCCAGGACGTACCCCTCTATTCCTAGTGTGCTGGTTTGTCTTTGTCAACTTGACGCAAACTAGCGTCACCTGGGAGGAGGGAGCCTCAGCTGAGGAATTTTCCCCATTAGTTTGACCTGTAGGCATTTCCTTAATTGCTGATTTATGCAGGAGGGCCCAGCCCACTGTGGGCAGTACTTTTCCTACACAGGTGGGCCTGGGCTCTCTCTATAAGAAAGGCAGCTGTGAAAGCCAGAGGAAGGAAGTAGGTAAGGAACTTTCCTCCTTGGTCTCTGCTTCAGTTTCTGTCTTGAATTCTTGCTCTGGCTTCCCTCAATGATGGACTGTAACCTGTAAGTCAAATAAACCCTTTCCTTCCCCAAGTTGTTTTGGTCACTGTTTTGTCACAGCAACAGAGGTACAAACTAGGTCAACTAGTTTTGTTGGATTTTGTTAATTTTTTCTATATATATTAATTATGTAATTTTATTATTATGCTGCTATACTAGATTACACTAAGTTTTTTTTAAATGTTGAACTAACTTTGAACACGTGATAAATTCCATTTGTTTGTGGTGTGAGTTCATTTGATACATTGTTGGGTTTGATTGCTAATATTCTGTTGAGTAATTTTGCAACTCTGTACATGCAAGATAATGGTTTCCAGTTTTCTTTTACTTTTTGTGGTGTCTTTGTGCTGTTTTGGTATTAAGGTAATGATGGCCTCATAGAATGACTTAGGGCACGTTTCCCTGCCTTCTGTCTTTTGATAGGGAATTTATATTATTTCTCTTTTCAGTGCTTGGTAGAATTTGCGAATGAACCTCTTCTGGCCAGTTACTTTCTATTTTTGAAGGTTACTAATCACTGATTCAGTTTCTATGGTAGATATCTGTCTTCTTAGTCTTTTCATCTTGTGTGAACTTTGGAAAATTGCACCTTTCAAGGATTGGTCCATTTCATTCAAGTGAGCAAACTTTTGGGTCCAGAATTCGTCATAGTTCACTTGTTTTATCCCTTTAATATGCAGAGGATATTCACCGTTATCCCTTTTGTTTTTAAGAATTTTATTTATTATTTTTATTTTTATGTGTATGCATGTGTTGTCTGCATGTGCATAAGTGCACCCATGTTGTGCAATGCCCATGGAAGTCAGATGATGTCAAATTCCCCTGGAACTGAAGTTATGAACAGTTGTTAACTACCATGTGGGTGCTGGGAATTGAACTCGGGGCCTCTGCAAGAGCAACCAGTGCCCTTAACCACTGAACCATCTCTCCAACCCCCTTTCTTTTGTTTTTAAGATTAGAAAAAGATTTATGTGTATATGTATGTGCCTGAGTATACGTATATGTACCATGTATGTGCAGGTGCCTGAGTGGGACAGAAGAGGGCTTCTGATCCCCTCGAACTGGAGGTACAGGCAGCTGTGAGCTGCTGCTGCTGTGTGGGAGCTGGAAACTGAACTAGAGTTCTTTGCAAGAGCAGCAAGTGCTCTCAACTGCCGTGCCAGCCTCGTGTTGTCCTGTGTTTTTGATGTGAGTAGCTCCCGTCATCTGTTTTTCTTGTCCTGGCTAGAGATTTAGCAATTTTATCATTTGCAACACCCCAACCTTTGATTTGATGGCTTGTCTTTATTGGTTTCTTGTGTCTGATTTCTGCTCTAATTTTCACTTTCTTTTTTACTTATTTTTACTTTAATTTGCACTGTGTTCTGTAGCTTTTTTCTTCTCCTTTCCTGTCTGTCCCCGTCTTTCATTCCTTCCCTCCCTTCTTCCCTTTCTACTTGTCTTTTCCTTTCTTTTTGAGACAAAGTGTTGCTGTGTGGTGCAGGCTAATCCTCCTGCCTCAGCCCTCTAAATGCTAGGACTATAGAACTATGCCACCACATCCAGTTCATTGTGTCGTTTCTGAGGGTGGAAACTAGAATTATTGATCTTAGATTTTTCTCCTTATTCAATATTACATTCAGTGCTATAAATGTCCCTATTGATGCTACTTTCTTGGTACCCCATGATTTTTGAAAAGTCATGCTTCTATTTAGTTCAAATCATTTTGAACTCTTGAGACATCTTAGACTCATGTATTACTGAGAGGTGTCTTCTTAATTAAAAAATAAAACAAGTATTTGTTGAAAATACAAATGAAGAAAAAAATTGTCAACAAATTCTGAGATTATCTCTATTTGTCCTTTAAAGTACATGACTTGTCTGTTAAATAATTACTTTTTCTTTGCTTGGTGTTTGGGAGAATAAGATAAAATAAGTGCGTGAACAAAAATCCCTACATTTAAGCCTTCGGAAAGTACTTAATAAATATTAATTTGTTTCCTCAAATTCTTCCTGTTACTTTTCTACTTACATTTGTTTTTTTTTAAGGTTTACTTTATTTTTAATTATGTATATGTGTGTGGGTATGTGCATTTGAGTGCTAGTGCCCTCAGGGGCCAGTGGCACTGGAACCCGTAGAGCTGCAGTTACAGGCAGTCCTAGTCTCTACAAGAGCAGCAAGCACTCAACCACAGAGCTCTCTCTCCAGCCCCTCATATTTGTTTTATAAACCAAAGTAAGGCTACCTTATATTCCAATTTGCCATTTTCTTTTTCTATGAACAGTCTCTCCCTTCTATGGCAATGGGAATTCATCTTCTCCAACACTCAGTTCTTGTTTAAATTTCTAATAAGCAAAACAACAACACAGCTTTTATATTTGACTTGGGCAAACCGGGATCTGATCCAGAGCCACAATTCCACCTTAAATTTCTTACTCTGGGATGGCTGTGGGTTGTCAACTTGACACACCTGGGGAAAGAGATGCTCATTTGAGGAATTTCCTCCCTCAGATTGGCCTGTGGGCACATCTATGAAGTATTTTCTTAATTGCTAATTGATGGACACAGGCCCAGCCCTTGTAGGCTGATACTCACACTAAGCAGGTGGGCCCAGGCAGGATAAGTAAGCTGAGTAAGCAAGTCGGGGGGCGGGGAGCAGTCCAGTAAACAGCATCCCTTCATGGTCCCTGCTTAATTCCTGCCTTGAGGTTCCTGCCCTGGCTTCCCTAGATGATGGACTGTAATCTGTAAGATGACATAAACCCTTTCCTCCCCAAGTTGATTTTGGTCAGGGAGTTTTTTCACAGCAATAAACTAGGACACTGGGTCAGTGTCCTATTTTATTATATTTAAACACCCCATCTTTTGGACATCTGTCCAGCTATTCCTATAGATGGCCTATTTTTTAAAAAAGATTTTATTTTTTTGAAAATATTTTATTTACTTTGTATTCTATGTGTATGAGTATATTGCCTGCATGTAAGTTCACCTGTGTTGTACACTGCCCACAGAGGTCAGAAGAGGGCATTGGATCCCCTGGAACTGGAGTTATGGATGGTTGTTAACTGCCATGTGGGTGCTGGGAATTGAACCTGCATCCTCTGCAAGACCAGCCAGTGCTCTTAACTGCTGGGCCATCTCTCCAGCCCGATTTTATTTATTTTTATTTAATGTATGTGAGTGTTTTGCCTGCATGTATGTATGTATGTACACGATATGCATGCAGCACCAGTGGAGGCCAGAAGAGGGCATCAAATCCCCTGGAACTGGAGTTACAGGCAGCTGTGAGCTGCCATGTAGGTGTTGGGAACTGAACATGAGTCCTTTGCAAGCAGCAAATGCTCTTAACCACTGAGCAGTCTCTCCAGTCCCTATAGATGTCCCATTTTAGTATTGTCCATGTGTGTTGTGGGTTCTCCTCAGGCCAGCTGTGAAGACCCTGACCTGGATCGGATCCCCTGCCGATTGGGGGGGCAAGAGGCACCGAGTCAACACACAGACCCCGGGAGTAGCAAGCACTAGGCGAGGCGCTGCAGGCTGGTTTAATGCAGGAGGGGGCAGGCCTTATATTTCCCTTTTCTCCGCCCCCAAGTCCCTTTAGTCAGCGTATAGTTTTCTGATTGGTCCATGCCACACAGTCTGTCAGCGGTCACTGGGCTCGTGAGCAGGGTACAGAGGCGTGGGCTCCTTTGAGGGCTATTCGCGGACCAAGAAGTGAAGTGAATTCTCCCTGAATCCCAGGGCTCTGGGTCCGTGCCATCTTTGGAGGCCTCCTGCTACACACGTGGTCTTGTTAACTCATTTTCCTGTCCTTGTATTGTTTCTAATCCCCTGACCTTTCCTTAGTCTCTCCAAAGGTTAGTCAGATTTGAACCAAACACGTGTGCGGAATGCATTCTGTGCACCTCATTTTCATCTCATTGGAACATAGAGTAAGAACTGATCCACTCACCCCCCTTTCAGTTCTCACCCTACAAATTAGCTCAGGTTAAAGGAATACAAACTTCAAAGAAGTTTCTAGTGGTCCATAATGATGGTCTGTTTAACCTCTGATTTGCATCCTTAAATATTTGCATCCTTAAATATTTCACTTGCTGAGAAGAAGTGTTATTCCCCAGCTTTGGTCTGAGGAACACTCCAGCCTCGTTCCTTGCCGTTCCAGCATGTATGTTCTTTTTTGCCTGTGCTGTGCCAGACTGCACTCCACACCACCTCAGCACTGTCCACCTCTCTGCTGGCCTAGACTCTGAATCTAAACTCAGGATCTACCTCTCCTGGTTTCCACCTGGGCTCTTCCAGGCCAGGGGGAGCTCTGTGCTTACATGCCCAGAGCACCTGGGAAAGCTTTCTTAAGTGTGATACTGAAGTGTTTGCTTAGGAGTAGGCCTCTCCAGTTAATCTGCGTGTCCCCAGGGGTGGGGCCAGGCCTTGTTTGTACTTCTGTGCCTGTCTGCTCACGGGAGACAGCCAACCCATTCTTGTTGAACTGAAATGAACTGAGCAAAAACATGGGCTAGGATTCACAGCTCTGAGGATGATTTCACTAACAGGGCTGGGTATCTGGAGCGAATCTAAGATCCGGGTGAGTGATACCGGGCCAGACTGTTGCATGGGGCGAGTTTCAGTGTCTGAAAACATTTCTGTTAAATCAGTGTTTGGAAATCCAAGTAAAGTATAGGGGAGATGCAGGGAAAAAAAGTCTAACATTTGGAAGTTAAGAAGTTAAGATTAGCCAGAGAAAAACAACAGTAATAACAACAAAACAGAAATAGAAAATTTGAAGTACCAATTAGAATGGTCCATCAGGGATCAGGACAGGTAGTCACTTAGTCCTTCCCAATCAGGAAGCCACTTTCTTTCCCAGGACAGGGACTTCACTTGGGCTGTGTGCTGCCTGCTTCCTGGTGAGGCTGGAGAGGGCGGTGTGGGTGTGGCTGCACCCCCAGCGGGCAGGTGAGCACAGGCCAGCTTGCCCTTCCTTGTCTCCAGGCTGTGACTGCCTCTTTGTGCCCCACTCTCCCTTCTCTTTCCCTGCCCCACTCCCCCTCTCTCTGCCTGTTTTTCCTGTTTTGTTTTTATTACTTCCTATTTTTCCCTTCTTTTTTTTTTTTTTTGCTACCACTGGGAAGATGTAGATCTGAAATTTGCTTTCCTCTATTGATCAGAGGAAATTTCATCTTTCATATTTTCACCTGAAAAGATGATTGTCCCCAAGTAGCTGTTGTTTGCATTTTTGAGAGATGAACTAGGTAAATTACTTGATTTTCATTCAGAAGACACTAAAAGTTACCTGAAAAGCAAGCTGTGAGAGAGGGTGTGGGTTGAAGGTGCTCCCAGCCTGACCCCAACAGAAGCAGAAGCATGGCATCCAGTTTCCTTTAAGAATGACAGACAGGGAAAGTGATGGACCAACAGGAGGCCTGAGGAGTTCCGAGTCTCTCCAGAAGTTACCCTTCAGGGCATTTACCTTCCCAGAGGTGGCATTCCTGACTTTCTCAGTGGGCCATAGATGTCCTCGGGAGGATGTACCTGGGATGCTACCACCCTTTTCTCTCAGAATTAATTTTCTCGAACAAAATGCTTGGGATGTCTCAAGTCACTGACTGTTGTATCAGGAAACATCAACAGCTGGTGGACATACACAGAAATAACTGGAAACGGGACCGGGGAGGGCTCTGTTGGTAAGTCTGGCCAAGGAAGTGTGAGAACTTGAGTTCAGTCCCCAGAACCCACCTACAAAACTGTGTGGTGGTATATGCTTGTAATCTCAGTGCTGGAGAGGCAGAGACAAGTGGATGGATCCCTTGGGGCTTGCTGGCATTCAGGCGACTACTCGGCAAGCGCCAGGTCAGTGAGAGAGACCCTGTCTCAAAAAATAAAATAATAAAACAAAACAAAATAAAATAGATAAAAAGGTGCACAGCATCTGAGGAATGATGTCAGAATGTCCTCTGGCCTCCACAAACACATGCACACAGGTGTGCCTGTATACACATATGTACCTGTATACACACATGCACACACACGCACACACACACTCCTACAGAAAGAAATAATTGAGCACTGAGCAATTTCACACCCAGAGACCATGTTGTTCAAGAAACTGGCTTTTGGGGGTGATGGTCATGAAACCCAGATAGCAAAGGGATGTCCCCTTCCATTGCTTGGCTCACCAGGGGTAGAGCTAGGTCCAGAACCCCACACCCAGTTTTCAGGTTAAGATGACAGAGTGCACAGGATAATGGGCCCAAGTATTCACCTTTGTTTCATGCCTGAGAAGTTGAAGCTCAAAGCAAAGAGTAAAAATGGGTTTGTGCAGATACGTGCCCATAATCCCAGTTTGTGGGAGGCCAATCCCAGTTTGTGGGAGGGTGTCACTATGTGGCCAATCTGGGCCACATAGTGACACCCTGTCAAAATAGTGTGTGTGTGTTAGGTTTAATTTAAATGAGTGAAGAACTATGTAGCACCTAGCCATGTACATGAACTGTCTCCTGAGGAACAATTGTGGTAGGCCCAGGGTAGATGCAGATCCCAGAGGACTGATTTTTATAAACCTTGTCTTAGTACCCCAGGGGTGTGGAAACTTATCTCCCAGTGCTTCCCCTAGGAAGAGATCCTCTGTATAAAGGGCCTACCCTGTCCAAAATGATAGATTTAATGGAATTCTTTAATTTTAGAAAGAAGCAATGTCAGAGGAACAGATTTTAATGACTTATATGAATAGAATTCTCATTCCAGTCATGCAGATCTTCAAGGTCTATATGTAGAACTTGAATCATCTAATACCCTCTGATAGGTTAAGTTTTTAAAATAATGAAATCTCTTGCAAGACAGATTTTCCTCTCTCTCCCCTCCCCCCCTTTCTTTCTTTCATCTGAGACAGGGTCTCCTTGTATCCCCAGCTGGCCTGGAACTCACTATGTAGACCAGGCTGGCCTTGAACTCGCAGAGATCTGCCTGACTCTGCCTCCTAAGAGACGGGACTAAAGGCGTGTGCCACCATGCCTGGCTAAAACAGATTTTCTTATAATTTACAGTTAATGGGTGATTTTATGATTATTAGAAATTGATTAAAATACATAATTCAGTTAGCAAATAATCATTCACCAAGTCTCTCACGCTGCCAGGCACAGCCTGTACCTCAGGAAGACAGAAGAGGTAGTGGAAGTCTTGCATCAGGGTGTGTCTGGGTGCACAAGAAACAAAGAGACTAATTACGGGCTCCACCTTAAGATTCACCAGCTCCACCTTAAGATTCACCAGCTCCACCAAGTTTCAGAGCTTACAACAAAGTATTTCCTTATTTTCAGTAGGTGTCCTAGTTGACAACCTGAAGGATGTTTTCTCTTTCACCCTTTCTCTGTGATCAGTATGTCTGTCCGGAAGCTCAGTGGTTCCCACGTTCTCACTTCCTCTTTCAGCCCTTTTCCTGTTGAGCCTCACGCTCTGATTTTAGCTGAGATGCTTCAGAAGCACTTGCTGAAACATGCAGAGAGCTAGACATGCCCTTGCCTTTGGAAAAAGGACATTTCTTCATTTCACTGGAAACCACAGTTCCTAAGCCTGGGACCTTCTAGTCTTTCTCTTTCACCCTTTCTCTGTGATCAGTATGTCTGTCCGGAAGCTCAGTGGTTCCCACGTTCTCACTTCCTCTTTCAGCCCTTTTCCTGTTGAGCCTCACGCTCTGATTTTAGCTGAGATGCTTCAGAAGCACTTGCTGAAACATGCAGAGAGCTAGACATGCCCTTGCCTTTGGAAAAAGGACATTTCCTCATTTCACTGGAAACCACAGTTCCTAAGCCTGGGACCTTCTAGTCTTTTTCTCTCTCTTCATTTTGCCCACTAGTGAGGGAAGCAGTGGAGGGTGGGAAGGAGGTTCTCTCTTCACTCCTGGGCCTTGTTTTCGGAGGCAGCCTGAGGTGCAGGGCTGAAGGAGCTGTTGCCTGGAAAGACACGGCAAGGGAGCAGAGGTCTGCTTCCTTCCTGTTCCTGTTGGCCAGCGCTCCTTATCCACACCCCAGTTTGCTTCCTCCCTGTACAATACAGCCTCCCAGAAACCGAAGGGTGGGAAAGAGCACTGACTTCCAAACTGAACTCCATCGGGTTACCACAACATCAAGATTTTCCTTGACTTTTAATCAATTTCAGTGTTTGGATGCTTTTTTAAAAAACATTGATGCATTTTCTGAGATTGAAATAGATGAAAACGTATGATGTTTCCAGGTAACTTTTTACAGAGCTTGCTGTGTTGGTTTGCAGAGAGATCTGAGTGGTAGAGTCCTTTCCCAGCATCCTCCAGGCCTGGGTTCCAGTCCAACACTGAAAGAAAAACAAAACAAAACAAAAAATAGAACTGTATGACTTGATCCCCATAGATTCTCCTAGTCGGTGGAGGTGCAGGACCAGGAACCAGCCAGAGTTTAGTCAGGCCAACAGACAGGGAAAAGAGGCTCTAGGTAGATAAATGCGATT
>NW_008333886.1:3698082-3703758 GCF_000622305.1 Nannospalax galili | reverse complement strand
TGCACATCAAGAACAGCCACCAGAAAAAGCTAACGAATATTACTAGTTTGTGATATTTTGGGGGGGGAGTTGGTTTTCATTGTTGTGAAAGCAATAACTGTGTAAGCCAACCCCTCACATGACCAACCCTTTCATCCTCTTTGTTAAGGGATAAAACCCCATGTTTTATGCCAGTTTTTCAGTATGCCGGTTACCATAACTTCTCTCCTGCCAGTATCTCAGGGCAGGTGAGGCAGAGAAGGTAAGTTTCCTAAGGGAGGCAGGGAAAAAGGAGGACATGGAAAGGACGGAGAACAGGTTGGAACATGAAGTCCACAGGCTGTGAAGACTGAGCATGACGTGATGTGTTTTGGACACTGTAGAAATCTCCAGGTTTTAGAGACTAAGAATGAGGTTGAGTCACAAGTGCCATCTCATGACGAGAGTCATGTGATCACATCAGACACTGTCCAATCATTGCTGAGACTCTGTTTTCTTCTTAAAGCTCCTATTTGAATCTGAGAAATTTTGAGGAGTGGGGTGCACTATGAGACAGGATCTTGCTATGTAGGTAGTCCAGGCTAGCCTCTAACACACTCTCATTATGCCTCTGTTTCAAGTGCTGGGATTATAGGCTTGCACCATCAGGCCCAGTTTAAGAATCTTTGATGGATGCCCAACCCGGTTCTATCAGTCAGCCCACTGGTAGTATCTGGGGGACAGCAGAGTGGCACTGTGGTTGAGACTGCTCATGGCTTTTTTGGAGGAGTAATTTTTTTTCAGGGTGCAATTGTCAGGTGCAATTTGGTATTTTCCTAGAAAATTTTATCCCATAACTTAATTGTTTATTTATATTTTATGGATGTTTTGCCTGCATGTAATGCCTACAGAGACCTGAAGAGGGCATCAGATCCTCTGGAACTGGAGTTTTGGATGGTTATTAGCTACCATGTCTGTGCTGAGAGCTGAACCCGGGTCCTCTGTAAGAATAGCCAGTGCTTTAACCTCTGAGCCATCTCTCCAGCCCCTATATCCCATAACTTTAGTTCTAGGGGCACACAATATGTGGAAAGGGGTTAGGTACATCTGTAGATAGCAGAGCCTGCATCAACTTCAGTCAAAAAACAGTAAATTTTATGTCACCAAACAGCCTGGGACAACCTCAGCCATGATATAGGTATCTATTAAGTTATTTCATCATGATAAGGAATGTTATAGGAAAGTTTCATAATGATCTGATACATGCATCAAATCCGCAGACTTCGTCTCATTGAAATTGGAACTCCATAGCTAAAAAACATTATAGGCCAGTCTGATAACTGTGAAGAAAGATATTTTCTGAGTTGTAAAAAAATAAAAAAGGTATTATTATTGACTGCCTGTTGGTGTGTAAGCTGCTCTCACTAACAGCCAGGACTGTCTGGCTGTGCATGTACTATAATGTAGATATTCAAATATGCACATAATCTGTAAATTTAGCTCTGATGGAAATAATGCAAAGTGCGTAAAACTCCAATACTGAAGACAGTAATCACATCATCATTTATAATAAAGAGTAGGAAAATCTTATTGTCTATGCCATGAGAAAATAGCTCTTAAAATGATTTCATAAAGAATGCTAATTTCTAAGGTAAGTCAACCTTTTTTTGTATAATTCCAATTAAAAAATATAGGCTGCAAATAAGGCCCATATTAAATAATAGTCACAAATTTCATTTTGTATACACTGCCTGTCAACTGATGGGTAGGACTATTAGCATTAACTCAGCATTAACTGGGGAGAACTATCAGTATTAGCAGCAAGTATGTCTGGGTGATGGGATGGGCTTTCCACTTTCTCCTTAAGTGTCTTAACTTTGTGTAATAAGCATGCATTATATGGGGAGAACAATCAGTTCTATACAGTTGCTAGACAAAGGAAATAGCTTGCAGTCTTAGCAATACTTCCTTTCCACTTCATTTCTGTTCCTTCCCCAAGTAGAAAGCATATTATCCTTGAACAGCTTGGCTGTTGTACCCACTCATCCACAACCCTGCAGGGAGAGTCCTACCTTGGGAGGGACTCACTGACTCTGGAACTCTAGGCTGTAGTGCCATCTTTGGGACACAGCTGGCCTAACTGGATGTTGTCATTTGCTGATGAAGTCAAAGGCATAGTTCTAACATCGTTCTGTGACACGTACAAACGATTAATCAGTGAGTTATCCTGAGGATTAAGATGTAGGCAGAGGGGCTGGAGAGAGAGCTCTGAAGTTTAAGAGCACTGGCTGTTCTTCCAGAAGACCCGGGTTTGAATCCTAGCATCCACATGGCAACTAACAACTATCTGTAACTCCAGTTCCAGGGGATCAGACACTTTCATCTGTCCTCTGCAGGTTCTGCATAATATGGGTGCACTTACACACATGCAGGCATAACACTCATACACATAAAAAGGAAAAATAAAAAACAACAACAAAAAACGATGTGGATGGAACAGAAATCATTCTCAAATTGCCTTGGTTCACTGAAACAGCTTCTTTGCTGGTCTCCCGATCCATAACGTCATTCTGTCTGTGCCAGAACAGGCATCATAAGTGATCTCCAACTTCCTAGTCCCCAAGTACTCAACAATTCTCTTTATTTTTAATTTTTTATAGCATATGTATTAGGTATGTTTCTTTTGCTATGATAAAACATCATGACCAAGGTAAACAGAAGGAAGAATTTATCTTGCTTACTGTTCCAAGGGCTATAAGAGTCCATCATGGCAGGGAGGCAGAGGCAGCCAGAACAGAAAGCTGAGTGCTCACATCTTCAAGCAGGCACAGAAAGTAGAGAAAAAGAGAGAAACTGGAAATAGGGCAAAGCTAAGAACTCCCAAAGCCCCTAGTGATGCACTTCCTCCAGCAAGGCCACACCTCCCAATCTCTTCAAATAGCACCAACTGGGGCCAAGTGTTAACTACTTGGCGCCTGTAGGGGGCATCATTCAAACCACTGCAGCATGCATTAGATGTATAAATAATGGGCTTTTTATTTTTTTTTTAATGTTTTCTTGATCTCCATAATAGATTTGTTCATATTCCCTTCCCACTACCCTCTTTTGCCCCCTTCTTTGCTCTTCTGGTCGCTGTGCTCTTCCCATCCAGTCTTTCCCTACTTAAAAATTTAGACCCTGCATATGAGAGAAAACGTACCATATTCTCTCTGAATCTTGCTCATTTCCCTTAACATGATGAAACCCAATTCCGTCCATTTTCCTAAAAATGACATAATTTTGTTCTTTTGGACGAAATACCCTTTTGAATCTAAGTGCTGCATTTTCTTTATTCTTTCACCTGTTGATGGGCACATAACAGCTTACCGTCACTGTTGTGTGTAACAGACATGGGGGTGCAGGAGTCTCTATTTTATGTTTTCTTTCACCTGTTGATGGGCACATAACAGCTTACCGTCACTGTTGTGTGTAGTGCTGTAACAGACATGGGGGTGCAGGAGTCTCTATTTTATGTCGGCTTTGACTCCTGTGGATATATTATAGGAGAAGTATAGCTGGGCCATGTGGTAGGCCTGTTTTTAGCTTTTTGGCAAATCTCTATACTGATTTCCAAAGTGGCTGCCCTAACAGGTTCCCACCAAGACTATACAAGGTTCCTTCCGCCCACTTCCCACCTTTCTTTCTCAGCAGTTCTCCTTGGCTTTTGTAAATAGAACTAATTAGCCTGTCCAGGCTTCTGACTCTTTCTTACTTGTTGGAATTCTTTTTTGAGACAATTTCATGGAACAAGGCTGGCCTTGAACTCACTATGATATAGCTGAATAGCTAAGGATCACCAAAGACTTCTAATCCTCTAGTCTCCACCCCCAAGTGCTGGGATCACAGGCATGCACCACAACACTTGGTTATAAATGGTGCTGGAGTTTGAACCCAGGGCTTCATTTTCTCGAGCTAGGCAAGCACCCTACCCATTGAGCTGCATCTCCAGCCTCTTCTTAGTCTAAATATCCATCTTCCTGCACTCTTCAGTCTTAACAGCCACTGCCAGTATTCAGAGGATCTGATGTAATTTTGAACCTTTCTAGTTTGTTTATTTCTCTACTTCTGTTCTTCTGTCCAGAGATGCCTTTCATATTTCTTAACTTGACTGTTTCCTGTGGTTCCTTCCTATTGTGATTTGAAACTAAAAATGTCCCAAGACTGTGTTATAGAGTTAGTTTCCAGTCTATGGAATTTGAGAGGTGATGTGTTGGGGTCACAGGGGTTCTAAGTATCAATGATGTTATCTGCTGATAAACATGTAGCCAAATGGACATTAGGAAGTAGAGCATTGTTCACCAGGACAGGCCTTTAAAGGGTCCGCCTTTAATCTAGACCCTTCTGTCTGCTTCCTGGCTATCATGATGTAAATAGCTTTGCTCTACCTTGCCTTCTTTCCCATGATGCTCTGCTTCACCACTGGCCCAGAAACCCTGAATCAAAGTAACTCCTCCCTTTAAGTTGTTTATGTCACAGTGAGGAAAACCTAATACACTTCCAACTGGGATCAAGGGTCATTTTAAGCAGTCTTTCCCAGGTTCACTAGGCTGGACATGACTAGATTCTGATCCTTTATTTCCTCCTGTGTCTGACCTCAGTGCCTAGCCTAATTTCGTGTTTCTCTAGCATTTGGTTCACAGGCAAATAATGAAGATGCTAAAAATTAATGTGTGAATGAGTATTGGAACTGCTTATGGGCCACAGTGATCCTCATATAATCCTAATTCTTTTATTTTAAAAATAATTTATTGGGAATTTCATACATGCGTATAAGGTGTTTTGATCAAATCCATGTGCACTCCCTCCCCTCCAACTCCTCCTATAGCTCTCCATCACTTTTTTTCCCTGATAACTTCATGTACTCTTTCTTCTTTTTTTTTTATGGGGCTTTTTGCTACTCTAAAATTGCCCCCTCTGAAGAGGTAACCCTAAAATCTTTTGAGGGTTAGACAAAAGCTCCCAAATATTTTGACATTTTTGGCCTTTGGAACAAAATATGTTGCTACGAGGCCCAAGGACATTTTGACTTTTAGCCAAGAAATTGGCTACTTTTCTTTGTGGTCTTTTTACCCTAACTGCCTAGCTAATTCCTACCTCCTAGTCTTACCACATCATTCTCTGAAGAGGTTATCCAACTTGCAGATAGGGAATCTGGACACAGACTTCTCTGGCTTCTCCCATGCTGAACAGGAACACAGGGTGAGGCAATTGGGGTACCCCTTCAGTGGGTCTATCTAAAAGACTCCCAAAATTGCATAACTCTTATCTATAGGGAGAAAAGAAAGCCCTTGACTTGTGAATAGATGTGAAGGAGAAGTAAAGGCAAGAGTAATTAGCATTACAAGTTCTAGACAGGGAACTAGAAAAAAGTCAGAACAGGGTAAATTTCAAATGTTCATATGGGAGTCCATTGGAATTTCTTGACGAGAGCTTCCAAAAGCATCCCTTTATTGGGTTCCTCCTCATTTTTCTTCTGTCTTCCTAGGCTGGACTCTAGAGTGATGGATTCAGGATTTGCTTTCAGGTATTTTGGTAGCTGTTGAAGTGGTTAGAATCAGTGTCAGTTCCCTCTCAAAAGGTTCTAGATGGGGGAGAAAACAAATCTATCCATCATTTTAGAACAATAGCTGGTTGTCTCCCTTAGCTACAGGTGGGCACTACAGTATTAGAGACCAAGAT
>NW_008333886.1:3694676-3696873 GCF_000622305.1 Nannospalax galili | reverse complement strand
ATGGGGAGACCTGAATTTTAAATTGGTTTTAAATATTTGATTATTCCTATACACTGTAGTTCTTTGTAAGTAGTTCTAAACAGTGTATTTTATTCTTTAAACAAAAATTTCACTTATTCAAATAATAGAGTGTAAAGATTCTTACAAATAGAGTTATGGATGGTTGTTAGTCACCATGTGGGTGCTGAGAATCAAACCTGAGTCCTCTGCAAAAGCAGCCAGTGCTTTTAACCTTTAAGTCATCTCTTCAGATCCTATTTTAAAAATTATGTGCATGTCTGTGTGTAGATTTGTGCATGTGTGTGTAGTGTCTACAGAGACCAGAAGAAAGTGTCAGGAGTTACAGGTGGTTGTGAACTGCCATGTGGGTGCTGGGAATTGAGCACCTAGTGCTCTTAACTGCTGAGGCACCTTTCCGGTCCCATAGCAATGTTTTTCAGTGCTTGAGGTTGATGCATTATGTCAACAGCAATAAATAAAAAGAGATGGTTTGAGATGGTTTGAGATGGTTCATATTTACATAACTTATTGGAGTCTCCATACTCCCTATCATGACTTGGTTACAAAATGGCTCCCGCAGGCTCATGTGCTTGAACACTTGGTCTCCAGCTTTTAGCACTGTTTTGGGAGGTTGTAGAACCTCTGGGCATTTGGGTCTGGCTAGATGAAGTAGGTCTCTGGGAATGGGGGCGAAGGGCTTGAGGTTGATAGCTGGCTCTGCTTTCTGCCTCTCTGCTTTTTGGTCTGCCATTGATGTTAAGCAGCCTCACAATCCCATGGTCATGCCTCCCCGCCGTGATGGACTGTGTCCTCTACCTCCCTTAAGTTGCTTCTTGTCAGACCTTTGGTTTTGGCAACGAGAAAAGTAACTGTGCATTTTTCTCATGCACTGCTCTCATGCACAGTTCAGCCAGTGTGTGGGCCGAGTGGCAAACACCGTCCTTGTGCATGCTGCCCGCCTCCAGTCCCGTAACCGGATAGTGTTGAGTGCTGGCTGAAAAATGGAATTTGTGTGTAAGTTTTTATTTTTTAGGAATGATATTTTATATTTTATTTGCCCTTTTTATCCACAAAAGAATGGGCAAAGTAGCCAAGTACTTCCAGATAAACACTCAGTCTCTTCAAGCTGCTGTCACTCCAGGTGTCTTGAAACAAATTTAAAACCTTTTATCTTTTGACTTTTTTAGTTATTTTTACTTTATGAGTATGATTGTTTTGCCTGAATGTAGGTAAATGCACCTGTGTCATGTAATGCCCACAGAGACCAGAAGAGGGCATCAGATCCCCTGGAACTGGAGTTTTGGATGGTTGTTAACTGCCACGTGGGTTCTGGGACCCGAACCCAAGTCATCTGCAAGAGCAGGCAGTGTGCTTAACTTCTGAGCCATCTCTCCAGCCCTGCACTCCCTCCTCCTCCTCCTCCTCCTCCTCCTTCTTCTTCTTCTTCTTCTTCTTCTTCTTCTTCTTCTTCTTTTTTGAATAGGGTTTCACTATGTAGCCCTGACTAGCCTGGACTAGGTAGGCTTCAAACTCACAGAGATCTGCCTGTGTCCTGAGTTCTGGGATCAAAGGTGTGTGCTTATAAGCCCAGGCTTTGAAGCAAATTTAAAGAGGCTGTTATAGCAGATGAATGTTCATTATCTTTATTTTATAATGTATTAGTTACTTTTCTGTTGCTCTGATAGAAACACTGACCAAGGCAACTTATAGAAGGAAGAGTTTCTGTGTTTATGGTTCCAGAGGAATTACAGTCTGTCATGGTGGGGAGGCCTGGTGGCAGGAGGTGGCTGGAGCAGGAGCAGAAAGCAGAGCGCTCACATCTTCAAGCAGGCACAGGACGTAGAGGGCGACTTGAGATCAGGAAGGCTTAAGACCTCTTTAAGCATGCCTCCTGTGACATGCTTCCTCCAGCAAGGCCACACCTTCTAAGACCTCCCAAAACAGCACCACGAACTGGGGACAAAATGTCCAAATACTTGGAGCCTATGGGGGAACATTCTCATTCAAACCTCCACATATGTTTAGAGGATGTTTCAAATATTTCAACAATCACTTACATGTTGTAACACTCAGGAAAAAAGTAAAACATTGTGCCACGTTTTGTGATGACAGGTTGAGCATCTAGGAATGGGAATTTTTCAATTAAGTCTTATGGAGCTCATTTATTTGCATTCCTGGTTTTGTTGAAAAATATAGT
>NW_008333886.1:3692419-3694470 GCF_000622305.1 Nannospalax galili | reverse complement strand
ATTTTGTTCTATGGAGTCCATACTTTGGACAGTTTTATTGATCAGACATTATTTATTTACTTATTTACTTATTTACTTATTTATTTATTTATTTTTACACCTACTTCCCAGATAGCAACCTCCAATAGCCTCCCTCCCCCCACTAGAGCCCTTATACTCTGATATCCCTGCTACTGTCTGCTTTGTTGTCGGCACCCTCAGCCATTCCCCACTGCTTGCCCTTCTGGTGACTCTGGTCAGCCTATCTAGAGGTCTTTGTTTTAGGAGGGTCAGCTGTCCCTCACCTAGTGGTAATCAGTTGTTGTTGGGGACCCCTGTTGTGTAAAAGTAGTAGTCTCTCCATGTCCAGACAGCCCATGAGCTCGGTTTCATATGCAGAAGACTCCTTTTATCAACAGAGTGCTTCTCTGGCATCTTCCTGACTCGTCTTTTGAAGTAGCCACCACAGAAACATGGATTCCGGCTCTGGAAATGCCATGCTTTCCTGTGTGATTTTTCTGGTAGTCTGGCAGTCTGGCAGGAGCCTCCTTCCATATGTAAATAAGGCATCTCACAAAGTACCTATCAGCTAAAGCTTTTACCACTACCTCCACGGTATAAAATGTCCTGGTTTTCTCTCAATATTGGAGCTGGATCACTAGGAACTAGAGCTGGGACACTGAGACTTGGAGCCAAGCAGAGCCACTTAATAAAGAGCTGTAACATGGAAAGCGGAAACCTGTGTCTCACTGCCTGCAATCCAGTCTCTCCGGGGGGCACTATCCTTCCGTCATCGACTCATGGAGACCTAGCTTTAGCCGCCTTGGACTTCTCCTCGTGACCTGGCAGCTGACGGGTCCCGAATTCAGAGAGACAGTACACGGGTGAAATTAGGGCGGAACTCGGCCGGGCAAAGGCCTGACAGCAGAGACTTTCAGCACTCAAGTGGCGGACAGCAATGCGGGACGCGACCAGACCCGCTGATCCTCCAGGTGCGCAGGGCGGAGAAGCCCGCGGGACCCGCCGCGCCTCTCCAGGGTGCGCGCAGGGGACCGATGCCACGAGATCCCCACGCGCCCCATAAGTTGTCAATATTCCTTTAGAAAAGATTGGGGTCTGCTGTTCATTTTCCCAGTTCTATGCTGGGTTACTATCTGGGAATCCCTTTGGCCACCCCGGCCAACAACTCAAAAGAAGGTATGATCTCAATTAGGAGCCCAGGCTATCTTTGAACTTGCTGGCAATTCCTTTGCCTCAGCCTCCCAAGTGCTGGGGTTGCTGGTGTGAGCCATTAGATATGACTTGCATGTTTTTTCATTACTGAATTTCTATATAAGAAATATTTTCAAAAGAAAATATAAATTATTAATCAACCATTGGATGTAGCAAAAGGCAATTTTATTATCAATGAGATCTCTTACTCATCTGAACATCTCCATAAATTTTAATATTCTCCTAAATTATTTTTTGTAAAATGTCATATAAAAAGCAAAGAGATAGATTATGCTGTAGTTCTGAAGTTATCAAGTTATTGTACATTCAATTGAAGTTTAGTTCATTCTAGTAAGTCCTTCAAGTTCATTACTTTTACTTGAGTATAATAAAGAAAAAGAAATGACAACAAGAAAATAGGAAGTAATGAATGTGAATTTCACCCAGCAAGTATCAAACCGTGCTGAACAGCAGTGCAGTGTGGCTGGTAAGGAAAGGGTAGCAGCAAGCTGGTAGTGTTTTGGTGCCAGAGAAGAAGGACTAGAAATGTATTTAAGCGCCTGTGGAAACCTTGTACTTATTTTACAATTCATTCTTTCATTTAGTTGACTTACATTTATATGAGTGCTAGATTCTGTGTAAGGCATGTGTGACACTGATAACTGTGATTCTTAGCGCTTCCTTAAACGTTAACATGGATGGCATCAGTAAGTTTGTGATTCAGCAACACCTGTTAAAAAGACAGTTGGAAGTGTGAATTGACATTCTTACTGACAGGGAAATTTAGGAGAGGTCTATAAAATTATAGATTTTTTAAAAAATTTAATTTTTATTATGTGTATACCTGTGTGTGTAAATGT
>NW_008333886.1:3684771-3691581 GCF_000622305.1 Nannospalax galili | reverse complement strand
TGTTTGCGTTTGCCAGTCTGGTTTCCTCATCTACTTAAAATACACACACACACACACACACACACACACACACACACACACACACTTTGCGTGCAAATGCAATGAACTTAGATCGTATCCATTGTTTCCCTGCTTCATTCCACCCAGACTTCCCCCCATCTTCCTCCCAATCTCATTTCCTCTTCCTCCTCCTGTACCTCTTCCTTCTCCCTCTCCTCCTCTTCTTTACAACCCACTCAGTGCAGTTAGTGTGACCAGTGGGTGAATGGGTGTAGGGCCATGGGAGCCTGGGCACCCTCCCATGAGCTGCGCCACTGAAGAAAGCTGACTTTCCCTCCTTGGCAGTCACACCTGCCAACAGCTCCTCAGGAGTGGAGTCTCTGGAGCCCGTCCTCTGCAATGCTGGAGTCTTCACTGGCTTGCTGGTGTGCAGGTTGTCTACTTTTAAGCTCTTCAAGGAGCTTTCGTTCTCTGATTTGCTTTTTCTGTCATATTTATTTGTTTATACTGTAAATTGTTTTAAAAACATTATCATTTATTTTCCATAACTTTATCTTAATGTCCTTTCGGCAAAAGATCAGTTTCTTTTGTAATGTAGTTGTCATTGTGCGTTACAGACTGCTCCTTTCTAAGGGTGACCTTGGTAAATTCTTTTGGAAAATCATTCCAAAGGCTGCCCTCTGGAGGCAACACTCTTGAACTGCAGATGCACACTTGCTTTTAGAGAGAACTGGACTACGTTCTAAATTAACGACCACGAGCTATGCGCGCTAGACGCTGCTAACACCTGAGATAGAGAAGTCAGAGGAACATGGTCTTTGTTTTCTATTAGCTAGCAGACACAAGAAGAGCAATGTGTTCATTGATCAAGGGAATAAGGAAGGAGCATGAACTAAGCAAGCAGGCTGGACAGTGGAGAAAAGAGGCACCACTTCTGGGAAATGGCAACACTTCCCTTTTGTCATTTCTTACTCTTCTCTTTTCCCCCTTTCTTCCTTCCACCTTTTTTAAAAATAGGATCTCATGTATCTTAAAGATGCCTTGAGCTTCCTATGTAATAACAGGCATGTACTACCACACCTGTGGGCATCAGGACAGACAGCCCAGCATGTATCTGTTTACCTTAGTGATGATCTAAATGACTTCTTAGACTTGGAATATTGGTTTATTAGGTCCTGATCACCACAGAAATTAGGCTCTCTGCCCAAGTAGTCCCGTCGTTGTCTCTGTGTCAAGGTGATCAACAGCACACCAACTATCATAATGAATTCAGAAGTCTGTTCTAGAGTCATCTCATCAAACAGGACCTGGCCATTCATGTTACAAAAATATCATTGACTCTCCATTTTCCACTGAGTTAAATCCAATCCCGTGGCATTTCTAAGCCATATTATGGTGATGCGTAAAGAGATAAAGCCTGACTCAGCATTCATTTTTAAGAGCAGACCTGAATTGCAGAGCACCTGTTCCTTCAGATGCTTATCAGAACTGCGCTCCCACACCAGGGTTCCCTCATTCTTTTATTGAAACAGTATCTCCAGCAGGAAATGGAGAGGTAGAAGCCAGGACCCACCCTTATTTATCAGAGAATCTTGCCCTTTGATCCCTAGGCCTAGAATATCACACTCACTCAATTTCTCTCATTGTTTGCAATGAGAAAAGGTGCTGCTTTCAGTCCTTTGATGTACAAAGCACGCAAATTCACATTCATATACTCTCTTACATTATCTTGGGTTTAAGGCAAGGAGGGGCCCTGAGGGATCAGGATCATCTTCCCAGGTCACAAGAGGAGTGCATGGCTCAGTGAGCTTGTTTATAAACAGTAACTTTTTGATTGCAAGGTTAGATAAAAGTCTTTAGGCCAGATTATGTTCATATTGTAAAAATCATTCCTATACAGTTCCCTATTGGGAAGTAAGAACCTTTTCAATCTGCTTTTCAAACATCCTTCCAGGATTAAAGTGATAAAATTTGGTAAAAAAATAGTGTTTGAAGTAAGGTAGTTCTGGATTTGATTTAACTATTCTTCTTAAACTCTTGAGGTCTTCATCTGTGACATGGGTATAAATCATATAGTGTTTTGAGAATTCAATAGGATAATATATTTTGAGTAATTAGTATAATAATTATAATTTTAAAATGGCTTCCTATATGATTACTTATAATTCCTATTTCAATTTAGACTTTATATTTGACATTTGTCTTTGAGTATATCCTGTGGTTTTGGCTCTTATGCCTTTGGGGTCTCTGTTAGACAAAATTCTATTTCATCAAATTTTGCTGTGGAGTCATACTGCCAATGATATTACTTATTCTTTTCTAGTCTAGTAAAAAAACATAGCAATAATTTTGTTTCATTTTAACACAGATGTGAAGAGATGGTACTTA
This sequence comes from Nannospalax galili, assembly GCF_000622305.1. Taxonomy (NCBI): domain Eukaryota; kingdom Metazoa; phylum Chordata; class Mammalia; order Rodentia; family Spalacidae; genus Nannospalax; species Nannospalax galili. The sequence goes on along the minus strand of NW_008333886.1, from coordinate 3,689,193 downwards.
GGTCTATAATTTCAATGTCTAGAGCAATTTCTGATATTTATTCAGTTTATTTGTTATTTTGTAATACTCATTCACAAAACAATAATTCTGCCAGTGATAAAGAAATGAATTGTCAGGGCTGGAGAGATGGCTCAATGGTTAAGAACACTGACTGCTTTTGCAGAGGACCCAGGTTTGATTTCCAGCACCCACATGGTAGTTAACAAGCATCCATGACTCCAGTTCCAGGGGAATCTCACGCCGCCTTCTGACCGCTGCAGGTACTGCATGGCACACATAAAGTAAAAATAAAATATTAAAAGAAATGAATTGTTCTGAATTTCAGTTGACACATGAACCCACACTCCTGAGTGAAGCCCAAAATAAAGAAAAGCATTGCCTAAGAGGCAACAGGTAAAGGAGAAGGTTTTCTGAATATGTGTGTCTGTGTTTATGCACGGAATAGTGAACCAGGAATCAAGGGAAACACTTTCACTGTCTTCGCAAATATTTTTATTGAAGAAGTATATAAAACATCATTACATGCAGTATTACATTGCAATCAGAAATATTTAGTCCAAAGGGAAGTTTTAAGTGACCTTTTTTGAATAAATTTATAAATAGTCTCATATTCTAAGCGTTTTCCTTTCTTTTCACTCAAGCCCAGTATCATTCAACAATGCTATCTCCTTGAGGAATTTCACACTCAGGCAGTATGACTCAGATACATGCCATTATATTTATTGAATTTCATTTTCTGGATTTCCAGGCTCATTTTTCAAGCCTTAACATAAATGCCATGTCAAGTTTACTGCCCAGTCAAACCAATACTCTAAGTCCTGTGCAGTGAAGGAGATCATTTTATTTGAGATGTTTACAAACAAGCCAATTTCAGAAGCTGGGGATGTGCATGAAACAGTCCTGACAACATCAGCACCGTGGAAGATTTCTTGCTGACTGATAACGTGGAAGGAGAAAATGGAATGATGATCTTGAATCCACGGAGCGTGTGGAGGAAGGACCCACCACGCTTCTTTTGGATGCTCCTTGAATTGTTTTGGTAAAGGCAAAGGAGAAAAAGTTCAGAGAGAAATTTTCCCATGCTCCCACGAGTGGGTCTGTTTTCTTCTTCTCTACTCACATGTCACTTTTCTGTTCAACCAAACTAGCATTTTATGTTTGGCGAGTCATCAGTTCTTCCCTCACTTTTAGAACTTTTGCCCCAGTAGAATGCATACCTCAAGTGAGCAATGCCCAGGTCAGGATATACCACAAAACTGAGTGCATGTGAGACACTTTGTGGTTAGCTAGTCTCAGAGTGTTATCAACAAACTGACCATGGAGCCAGAGCTGCTGGGCTGTCCGGAGGAGCTCACCAAATTGGAGTAGATAAACGTAACTGAATCTTTGATGGGAATAGCTAAAATGGTTATAACAGTATGTGTTATTTGGAAACTATTATGAAATAGTTTTGGTAAATAATTACTTAAGAGTGGGTCAATCATCTTCTAGCATTACAACATTTTAGCTATTCTGAACTGAAACTTCATTAACCCAACTTTAAAAGAGCTCCTTTCTATTCTAACTAGCAAACAATGAGATCCATGCAATAGATAAAATTGGATTTTTTTTTTGAGACAGTCCCCCTATAGCCATAGGTGGCCTGGAAGTCACTATGTAGACCAGGCTGGCCTCAATCTTACAGAGATCCACCTGCCTCTTCCTCTTGAGTGCTGGGATTGAAGGCATGTGCTACCACACCTGGCAAAGATTTTCTGCATTAAATATTTTTTTTTTTTACTTTTATTTACTTATATGTATGTGTGGGGGGGTGGTCAGAGGACAACTTTCAGGAGTGGCTTTTACCATGTGGGGTTTGGGGATCAAAACAGGTTGTCAGGCTTGGTGGCAAGCCCCTTCACCGCTTAGCCATCTTGTCAGTCCCAGATCTTTTTGTTCTGATGAAACACTGGTCAGTATATAAGAGCAATGGGTCCACAGCTTTCACTACAACTAACAGATTATGGCTACCTAGCCTCTCTATTTCTTGATTTCTTGTGTATAAAATGAGAGGATTAGGTAAAAGCTCATGTCAGTCACCTCAAAGACTACACTAGCTTTTTCCTAAATGAACAATAATGAAAAAGTAAGTTCTACCACTATTTCCTTCTTAAAAGAATAATAATCCCTGAAAAGTTCATTTCATTTACAGTCTTTCCACTCACGTGTTTGTTTCTACTGCATAGTTTACATATTTTACAGAATTAAATAAAACTGTTCTAGAGTTTCTTTTTAAGTCAGCTGTATGTCTGCTAAAAACAAGCAGTCTGTGTCCGTGTTTCCATGTCATTCATTCATTCAATATAATTGGTATTGGAAAGAGACAGCTTGGGAATGATCTTGAGCTGTTCACTTCCTGGCAGGAATTCAAAATCATATGTTTGAGCTTTTCCTTAGAGGCTAGAAATGACTGAGAACATGGGGAAGGTATCAATCTCTGCTTCCATATTCGCAGAGCCAAACACTCAATACCTAGCAGTTTCTAAGTCAATATTGTTAAAAATCTAGTTATAGACTTGTGTTTGTAGTGCTTCTGGTGGCCAGATGAAACCACTGTGACTCAGGTCAATGAAACCAGTTAAGCTGTATTCTGTATTTTTGGTGACATGATCAGCAAAAGTAGGAACAACTCCTAATAAGGGGCGAATGCTAATACTTCCTTAAGATCTGTTTCTATTATACAGGTATTGGTTTTTCAATTCTAAATTAATTTGCAATTAAAAAATCAATGTGCAATAAAATTTATATATGTATATACTTTTGCTATATGTATGCACATATCCTTTTGAGGAACAATTTCCAGCAAACTCTTTTCTTCTATAAGGCACGCTCTAATGAATAATGTTGTGTCTTGAAAAACTATTTGAAGAAACAAATTAATTCATATCGACATGCTCCATATTTCTTTTTCAATTTCCTTTCTGAAATTCACATTTAATTCACTGTTCCAATTAAATATTTTTTCTGGTGCTGAGACTGGACCCAGGAGTGCTAGGCAAGCATTCTACTACTGAGCTACCCTCCCAGTTGTCAAAGTTCTTTAAATGAAATATTTCTCTAATGAAAAAAACATAGCTGGAGGATACAGATAAAACTTCACGTGCAACTTCTTCTAAGCACACGGACATCTTCGTTTCGGTAGTGGTTGCTTCAGCCTCATGACTTAGGATTTTCACAGTGAGTTGTGTGCTGCTTATTAGACAGAACCAAAGCATACATGTAACACACTCTGTTCTGTCTCATCATGGAGAGTAGAACTAGAAGAGCTCACCTAAAGTGCTGAGTCACATTTATTCTCCAAAAGCTGCAGTCAAAGAGCCACATTGAGCTTAGAATAGGTGAATGATGAGTGCTAAAATGTCGACTATTGCACATTCTGTGTCTGTGTTGGGCATGTTGATAATCATTTGGGTGTGAGATCTCCATGTAGAATAGCGATCACGAAGTGCTCATTGTTGGGAGTAATGTATATTGCTATATCGTGTTACTCGCTGTCGAGAGGCCACGGGGGAAGTGGAGCCCATGGTTTGGCTAATGTGAATGTCAGGGCTCACCACTTGTGTCACCTGAATTTCTGGTCCTACCAAGATACCTCCACTCATCACGGGCGCCATACAAGCATCAGTCATGTTGCTGTTGTTCATGTCTGGCATACCAGGGCTAGCCATTACTCTCTCAGCATAGTACACATTGTGTGTGTTGGCTATTTCTGCGGGTACACAGATATTCCCCTGAACATCATAGACAGGTGCCATTACCGTTTCGGTTACCACCACATTGGGTGCAAGCTGAGGATCAAAAACAATTGTCGTGGGTTGTACACAGGGGTCACCAGTAGTGTAGGTCTCAGTCACTATGATATCCCCGTGAATTATGGGCTCAGATGCCGCTGCCATCTCTGCTTGGAATTCAGCCTCTGACAGAGTCATTCCTGAAGAGTCACTAACAAAGTAATTAGGGCCGAGCAGAGGAAGGTCAGTACTGATGGGTATACAGGCCTGGTGTGAAGGGAAGGGCTCGATTTCTGTGTCCAGGCAGACTTCAGCAAGAGTCCTGAATTTTGGATCAAAAGTCTCCATGTGGCTTTCATCTACATCATCCACAATCCAACTGCAGCAACCAATGGAGCCCACGGAAGAGCCCACGCCCTCGTGATCGTAGATGAGCAGGCAGTCATGGGCTGGTCTGCCTTCATCCTCATCTGCATACGCATATGCTTTCTGAAATTAGAAGGAGGAAGTTAGAGGTTTCTTTTCCTTTACAATCATCAAAAGAGAGTAAGAGCAATGCTCCAGGGTCTTCTGACCTAAAGATTTTATGAACTAAATTGATAAAAAAAAAAAGTTATTTGATGTCTCACTAAATAATTGGATTTAATTTAAT
>NW_008333886.1:3676504-3684711 GCF_000622305.1 Nannospalax galili | reverse complement strand
TTTTTTGAGACAGGGTCTCTTTGTAGCCCCAGCTGTCCTGGAACTCACTATGTAGACTAGGCTGGCCTTGAACTCACAGAGATCCACCTGCCTCTGCCTCCTGAGTGCTAAGATTAAAAGCGTGTGCCACCACGCCCAGCTATTTTTTTATTTTATGTGTATGAGTGTATTGCCTGCATGTAGGTAGATGCACCCGAGTTGTGCAGTGCCTGAGGAGGTCAGAAGAGGGTGTCAGATTCCCTGAAACTAGAGTTATAGACAGTTGCTAGCTAGCATGTGGGTACTGGGAATCGACCCTGGCTCCTCTGCAAGAACAGCCAGTGCTCTTAACTACTGAGCCATCTCTCCAGCCCAATAATTGCTTTTAAAAAGGAGATCAGTGTTTGCAAAAGGGGCATAATATTAAAAGAATGTGGCTTTCTTTAATTTGAAAATTAATAAGATATATATTTTGTTGTTTTTAATTAAATGATGCTTAAATCTTTTGGATTTATAGGCCTTTGTTTTTGAGGTAACCTAGAAATAAAATGTTTAGTTATGTTCAAGTTCTTTTTTTTCCATTTATTTATTTACTTTTTTATTTGTGTGGGCAGGTGTGTGCCACAGAGCACATGTGCAGGTCAGAGGACCACTTTCAGGAGTTGGTTCTTTTCTTCCACCACATGAGTCCTGTGGATCTAACTCACATTGCTAGGATTGGTGGCAAGTGTCCTTACCTACTGAACCATTTCACTTCCCTCCCAAGTATTTATTTAATGAAAAACACTTTATTAATTTGGAATGGGAGCATATATATAAAGTTGTAAATCTCTAAATGTCAGAGACTTTTGTAAGAATTTTCATGAAGTTTTATGTGACTTAAGTCAATCTTGGATGACCTTGGCATAAGGTCTAAAAGAAGAAAGGCATGAAATATTGTCCTTTACATCTACCTTCAAATTATTTTGAGACAGGTTTTCATTATGTAGCTCAGGCTGGCCTCAAATGCATAGTCCTGCCGCAGCCTCCCAAGGGATTACAGATCTGTGTCACCATGCCTAGCTTCAAACTAATTTTTTAAAATTTTAGTTTAATTTTATGTTTGTCTGCATATATGTAAGCATACCCATGCATGCGATCAATGCTCATGGAGGCCAGAAGAGGGCGTCAGATCCCCTGGAACTGGAGTTCCAGCTGATACAGGTAGTGGAACTGAACCCCACTCTTTTGCAAAAACAGCCAGTGCTCTAACAGCTGAGCCAGTCCCACCTTCAAACTTTTTTAAAGAAAAATTGGAAGTCTTAAGTAGGAGCACAGTAGATACAGGAGAGCAGGAGAAAGTAGAGCCTCATTTGAAATCAGTGAGTGGCAGGAGACGCAGTCTGGTTTCCCTTCTTATGGCCCCTAATGGGCTTTATGGAATCTTCTTTTCTTGACTCTCAATGCTATTTCTTTTTTTAAAATTATTTTTTATTGCTTGAGAATTTCAAAAGTGCATATGATGTGTTCTGATCAAGTATGCCTCATCCCTCCCCCAATCCCTTGTATATCCCCCCACCACTATTCCCTCTTAATTGCATGTGCTCTATTTTTTTTAACCCCACAGCATCCACTTAGTGCTGCTTGTATGCACACTGGCATATAGTCATATTCAGGAGCATCACTAACCTCTCAGGGGCTGCATCCCTGAAAAACACTGACTTTCCTTTTCCCAGAAACCATCAATTGCCAAGTCCCTCAGCTGGAGTGGGACTTTGTGACCCCATGCTCACTGACCTAGGACACTTTTTCTTAGTGAAGGACTCAAGTGGATAGACCCCAGGTTGAGAATGGGAGATGCTCTAGCTCCTAGGTCCTCATCTGTCAACTTTCATCTGTCACCAAGTTGTGATAATGCTATACTCCCGAGTTTTAACTTCCTTTGTTCCTAGTCCTGTCTTTTATTTGTTAATGCTATTATTCCCATGCTCACTGACCTAGGACACTTTTTCTTAGTGAAGGACTCAAGTGGATAGACCCCAGGTTGAGAATGGGAGATGCTCTAGCTCCTAGGTCCTCATCTGTCAACTTTCATCTGTCACCAAGTTGTGATAATGCTATACTCCCAAGTTTTAACTTCCTTTGTTCCTAGTCCTGGCTTTTATTTGTTAATGCTATTATCGTCATCATTGCCAGCATCATTTTGAGACAGGATCTCATCTATCCCAAGATGGTCTTGATCAATGACTGGGGATGACCGTGAACTTCAGACCCTCCTACCTCCACCTCCCAAGTGCACGACATCTGGTTTGTGCTGGGGATCAGACCTAAGGCCCAGTGCATGCTAAGCAGGCACTCTACCAACTGAATGACATCCCCACCCTGACTTGTGTTTTATGTTTTCACTTGTCCATGGCATCACCTGGAGAGGAACAGGAAGGACTTCAGAGAGGACATGAATGCATTTTTCATTTTATTTATCAGCATTCCTTTCCTTTGTTATTGCTATGGGGAAAAACCTGAAAAGTCAGAAGAAAACAGAAGGAAAAATATAAAGGGAAGTGAGGAATGAAGGGGTGCTGGTCTTTTTCACAGTAGTGGGTTGTGTTCATGACAACGGGACATGAAATACTGCTCCAAATTGACTTTGTGTATTTTAAGACGTGGACAATAATTCTTAATTTAGAGATTGTATTTCAGAGGAGGCCTTGGCCTCTGCTAAGTGACTGGTCCCCATCACGTGTGGAACTTTAGGCAGCTTACCTCAGAGAAATAGCTGTCCAGGAAGGCCATGTTCATGCCGGTGTCCTGGTATTCCCGCAGCGTCCCTATGGTTGATCCTCTCTTCCTCAGGGCTCCTGCTGCTGCCCCAGTCACCAGGCCCGCAGCTGTCCCAATACCTGTATTGAGCTCCACTCCTGACACACCCCCTTCCACAGTGCCTCCACCGGCATAGGTGTTGGTGTAGATTTCTGGAAAAACAGGGTGTTCCCATTACAGTGTCGGAGTTGACTGAATGGCTTATGCACACATAAGAATACTGCCAACCCCACCATCACACGGCGCAGAGTAAGTTCTAAAGAACCTCTGATTATACCCAGAATTTCCAGGCTTGATGAGAAAAGTAACTGATACTGAGGGAGATACCTATGGGATGGGGCCCTCTCTCATGTGCATAACTTTCTCTTTTGGATGTAAAGAGGGGAGGAGGGGGGAGGGAAGGACGGAAGGGGATAGGGGGAGGAAGAGACCTGTGCAGGCACAGTACTCTCCAAGCTCTGGCCCACCTGGGAGAGTGCAAGCCATTCCCAGCTTTCCCAAGAAAGGCCCACTCCTAGTCCCTTAGTCCTCATTCAGAATGGCCTTGGCCAGAGTCTACTATGTGCAGGTGCTATTCTAATTATATACAGTGTGACACATGGGAAAATAAAACATGTTATGCCTAACACATGTATGTTTATATATATATGATAGACATTTGTACATATTCTTTTTAAAAAACATTTTTAAAATTATGTGTGTTTGGGGTAGAGGGAGAGGGGAGAGGTATGTGCATATAAGTGCAGGTGCCTGAGGTCAGAAGAGGAAATCAGATCCCCTGGAGCTGGAGTTAAAGGAAATTGTGATCCACTGATGTGGGTACTGGGAACTGAACTTGGGTCCTGGGAACTAAACTTGGGTCCCCTGGAAGAGCAGCACATGCTCCTAACTGCCGAGCCATCTTACCTGCTCCTGTTTATTTCTTACCTCAACACTATGAAGTAGATGTTGTGTTAACCTCCATGCCAAGCAGGAGGTAACCTGGGAAGTAGGGCCTTGCTGAGATTTCTAAGAGGCCGATGCTAGCAACGATGTTCCAGTTCTGGTTACAGAATTTGCCTGTTCAGTTGCTGCATTATACTTGACCTGACTGTAGTGTTAAATGGATAAACTGAGCCACCACTTTACATACATCACTTACCCTCTCACTGTCATGAAAGGAGATTAACATGTATGCCAATTTTCTTAAGATGGTTTAACATGATATTGAATATTTTCATGAATTTTAGAAATGAAACCAGACATTGTTGTCAACTAACCAGAGGAGTCAATGCGATCTTGGGTATTAGAGGCTGTCATGGGTACACATATATTTGACACATCCTGTAAAGAAAAAATATTGTAAAATAAATGTTTCCTGTTAAGCATTTTCCGGCTGAGAGCCATTCATTTTGGCTTGGTATGGATGATCAAGGCATGCTGAATTTCCACTGAACCCCCCTGCTTCCTGGGAGGTCGTGCCCACTCACTCTGTCCTCAGGACGGGCGGAGGCTGTCATGGGTACACATATATTTGACACATCCTGTAAAGAAAAAATATTGTAAAATAAATGTTTCCTGTTAAGCATTTTCCAGCTGAGAGCCATTCATTTTGGCTTGGTATGGATGATCAAGGCATGCTGAATTTCCACTGAATCCCCCTGCTTCCTGGGAGGTCGTGCTCACTCACTCTGTCCTCAGGACGGGCCCCCTCTATTCTCCAGGGCTGCATCACTCCTTCACCTCCCTCTGGCACAGGAGCAAACCTGGTCCCCAGGCCTTCTGGCTGTCTTCGCTTACAGCAACACATAAGCAGCAAAAGAGGGGACACTGGCCAAGAAAGCAGTAAGAGTTAACCTTGGTTGCTTAGTTTAGGAAGTCAAAGAATGTGGCTAGAGCTAGAACCAAAGGATAAAGACAAGAGTAAAAATATCAGACTCTCCCCCTGGGGAATTAGGCGTATGTATTCCCATGTATAAAATACAAACCCATCAAATCATACAGAACCTGAATGTTGGATGCAGGCAGTGGGAGACAATGTCACCCAGGCTCTTCACAGATCGATTTAAAGAAAGGCCCAGTTCTCCCTGGAGTCCAGGACTTTTGAGCCAATTGATGACATATTCAGCATTCCAACCCAGTTCTCTGATTACTAGTCTCCATATACATGCATGTGACTTGCATATGTGTATGTATCCTTTACACCTGCTGTGTATGTAGTCTATGACTACAGTGGTCTCCCATATGAATTCCCAACTTTGCAAGACTGGAGAAATAATGCATGTTCAATAGAAACTACACTTTGAAAACTGAATTTTAACTTCTCCCCAGAGTAAACTACATACTGAGCTTTCACAGCCCAGCTCAAAATCCATTTCTTTTCCTTCCCTCTTTTGAGTTACTTGTTCTTAACTTTTCTACTTTGAAGTATTTCGATAAAGCTTCCACTGTAGGACTTATTTTGTACTTTTCTATGTTATACTTATTTGCATATTTTTTCCCATTTTAGGACCATCACTAGCCATAGCCCCTTGTAGCTATCATCGAAAAGGCACATATTCTTATCAGTTCCAAGATGGCTACAGATACCAGAAAGAAATGGCCAAAAGAACCTACCCATCCTAGTGACACTGGTGGCAGTTCTACTTTTCAAGAGCTGCTGAGAAGAAAGAGTCCCTACAGTACTTACAGAGCAGCAGTAAGAGGCCCAGGACGATCATGCCAATCCCTGCTGGCCCAAGTCTAACATTTGACTGTCTGACTCCGTCGTCAGTGACAGTCCCATAGTTGTCAGTTATCACCCAGCTGGGGTCCCCGGAGTAGACGCCTGTGGTACTTGAGTGGGAGCATATGTGGTAGGTGTCACAGTAGCAGGCTTCCAGCAGCACAATCTGAGGCAATTCGCATGCTCTGTTATGGCTGTCCTTCACCAGGACTGGGATTTGGTAAGATCCAGGAGATAAAGTGTCCTCAGTCATAAGCAGTGCAGAGGTTTCTGAAGAATAAGGGAGCAGACGGAACAGGTGAAGATTCCTTGGGAGCAGCCCTTCCTGTACCCAGAAGACTCAGCTCCTCTCTCCAAGTTCCATATTTTTAAGTCCAGAGTTGAAAGTTGTGTACACATTGACCAGATCCCATAGCTGTCTCCCTCTGTGTCAGTTACTGTTCTCATCAACTATACCTTGTACTGCCAATGTCTATCTTTATCCTAGAGACCATGTTTTGCTCAACCAGTCCTGTAATATTTGACAATTTGGATTCAAAACAACACTTATAAATAAAAGTGAACATATAGCTCTTTCATAGAAGCAATTTTATTGATCTTGAATGTTCCTAAATGAGAAGAAAATGAGTGAAAACATCCATAGAATCCTGAATTTCAGAGGCATGGATACTCTTGCCTGGAATTACTTAGAGTAGGTAATTGCTCGACATTAGGTGTTTGTCAAGGAATCTGTTCATTTTAGCTGGTTAAACACTGGTTTACACTGGTTTACTTCCTGCCGCTATAAAATGACAGATTAGCTGGTATTATTTATAACTGCAGTACTGAAATATTCGACTCTTATTTCAGGCTAATTTCTCCCCCACATAGACCTGAAAGCATCTTTCATTTTAATGTAAATATGGTAAGGATCCTAGAAAGAGGGAAAGAAAATTGTATCTCAGAACCTAACTCATTCTTTGGTGCTTGTTTTGCTTTTTAACTTCAAGTGTGAGCAAGTCTGTGTCCCACTTACCGTTGAGGGGACTGATAACCCACTTGCTAGCTGTGTCTAGTGTCTGGTCAACAACACAGAAGGTAAAGGGAGACCCAAAGGAACGATCGTTGACGTAGATGAGGGTGGACGTCGTGCCGATGCAGATGATGCTGTTTTCAGCATGAATGACTGGGCAGTAGTCGTTGGCTTCCGGAACCTCAATACAAATGGTTCCCGTAGCTGTTTTTCCAGAGCCATCTGAAAAGGAGAGCATCGTGGGAGTTAGGGTGAACGTCAGGGAGAACGTGCTTTCCTGCATCCCAGGAGGAAGGCCCGGGACGCAGGGATAGTGTGATGGCGCGAGGCATGCTGGTACTGCAGTCCAGGGGTTCCTTTGAACCATGCTTCTTGTGCTCTGTCCCTCTCCCTAACATAGTGCTCATCGTCCGCTCATTCTGCTGATTTTGACACATGTGGAGATGGAAGGTTCACGGCTGTCTCTTCGTGTCCTGGGAAGTTGGATCCCAGAGGGCCGCAGCCTTGCGGTTCAGGAGGCAGCTGACCCGGTGCTTGGGAAGTGTTTGTAGCAATGGTTACAGCTGAAATAATGCATGCATAGTTTTATTTCTGTTTTCTTTGATTTGAACTGCAGCTTACTTCTCTCTGTAATGACACGTCTGGAAATATAGTTTCATTGCATTCTTTGTCCAATCTATTTTAAACAGGGTAGTTCTTGGTATAATTTATTAGAAAAGGCAACAGATAAGAATTAGGAGTCTGTGTACAGTCTGCTCTTTTACCTTGCATTGTGCTGTCGTGAATAAAGAATTGTTTTGTTTTTGCCAAGCAAGAAGCCTTAATTTTCTCATTTGAAAACTAAAACTAGATCATTTTTAGGGTACTGAACTAAGTCTTTTTCCAAGAAGCTTAATACACTTCTTTTAAAGATTGAAATTTTTGTTTTATTTATTTATTTATTTATTTATTTATTTCTTATTTATATTTGGGGTGTGTGTGTGTGTGTGTGTTTGTGTGTGTGCATGCCACAATATGTGTGGAGGTCAGAGGACAACTTGCAGGGATTTGTTCTCTCCTTAACCATGTGGGCTCCTGGTTGTGAACTTAAGTCATCAGGCTTGGTGGCAAGCATCTTTATTCACTGAGCCATCTCACTGCTCAAACGGTGGTTTTGTATACCTACATGATGAGAAGTCTAGGGCCTAGCTTTATCTTACGTGATTCTGTGCAGTTTACTGACACGCTTTATTCAGAATAGGACTTTTGGTCCCTCAGTAGAGACACATCAGACTGTTACATAGATGGTTGTATTTGTTATTCTTTGGTGCTCTTAGGTTGTCTCATGACTTGAGGTATGTTAATCAAAGCCCAAGTGGTTGCTTATAGACTTGTGCTCCAGTGCCTCTGCCTCCTCACCTGATGCCTGCATATCCTGGGTCAAAGAGAACCACCAGGATCTGTATGTCTCGGTGCTAGTGCAGACACAGTGTTAGGTGGATGGATCCTGAGCTGAATCTTCTCAGGTACATTTTGATAACACTTTCTTCATTCATATGCTGTGATTACCTTTTCCCTACCTTTTGCAGATACTCACATATGATCGAAACATAGGACATGATCAACATGGTTAGACTCTATTTTGGGAAAAAAGTGCTCCTAAAATGTTGACAATAATAGTGCTTATAACTGGCCCGGATGTTAAGAGACGCTTGGGATGAAGACTAGAATGTG
>NW_008333886.1:3674888-3676231 GCF_000622305.1 Nannospalax galili | reverse complement strand
TTTTGTTCTGTAGCAGCTGGTTTCCTAGGCGCTGGTCTGGAGAATCATTAACTATTGATACATAAACAAATTCCTGTTGTTATTCAACAAAAGGAATGTGTCATAGATTTTTTCCATGTGAGAGGTGGCTCAATTACAAATTTATTTAGTGTATCTATGGTTTTGACTTGCATCTTCTGATTCGGAATCACTTTCTGCTTTCTTGGCCTGGAGCATCTTATTGTGGGCAGTGTGTCTAAGTACGTAGGACTCTAGCAGGTTTCCCATCATTGCTCAGTTTGGGTGACTCTAAGGTAACCGCACTCTTGGGCACACTGCCCCCCTCTCAGGTGACTCCACAGTGAACTCTGTGCACAGCTTGCAACTCTGATTTTGAGGATGTACTCCTAGAATACTTTACAGGCGTCTGTTTATGTGGTCATAAATAGAAACAAAATTTTATCAACATACATTTTTTAACATTTATGTTTTTTACTGTAAAACACCTGTAGTTCTGTTTTGGAACTAAATGAAATAAATCATGGCTTGAGTGTAAATTATAGTTATTAGTATAATTAAATTCACTTCTTTTTTTTTTAGATTTGATACATTCAGTTCTTGACTTACGGAACTTAAAACTTGCCATACATCTCAGAGCTGGAGAGATGGCTCAGTGGTTAGGAGCACTGGCTGCTCTAGCAGAGGACTCGGGTTTGATTCTCAGCACCGACACAGCAGCTAACAACCATCTGTAACTACAGTTCCAGGGGATCCAATGCCCTCTCCTGACCTTTGTGGGCATTGCATAGCATGGGTGCACTTTCATACATGCAGGCAATATACTCATACATATAAACTAAAAATAACAAATGAAATATATTTTTAAAAATCTTGCCATACATCTCACTTATACCATTAAATAATAAATTTTGAGCCACCCACACATCAACATTAGAATAACTGTATTTATAATATTTCATATGATAGCATGGATTTATTAAACTATTGAAAACCATTTCTTACCATCTATAGCCAGGAGCTCTGCTGCGTACATTCCATCAGTAATGTATTTTGACTTTGTATCAAATTCCCTAGAAAACTGGATCTCACCAGTCCGTGAATCAACTTTTAACCAGCTGCCTGCATCATGCCCTATGATGTACCTGTTTTCAAATAAATAAGTTCATCATTATGCATCTATGAAAGGCAGCACCTTTAAATCATGTAAGTTACAGTGCTGCAAAATTTTCAGATTGCGTTTTTGTGATTCATCAAGACGGCTGTCTTGCCTTATACATGTATACATATTATATATATCATATGTATCAGTAAGATTAAACATATTAACACACAGGTTCACAGCA
>NW_008333886.1:3663375-3674639 GCF_000622305.1 Nannospalax galili | reverse complement strand
TATGTTATGTATTACTATATATATCAATAAGTATCTAGAATATACCAGTAAGATTCCAGTATTAAGTATATAAATATACAGGTTCACAACAAAATTTCATTACTTTTACTTCTCTAAATTTTAGATTTATAGTGAAATGTATAAATTTTTCTAGGCCTACTTATTAAATCACAATATTGAATTATATCAAATACCTATATTTATTTTATTTATTAATTAATTTATTTTTTGCTTTTTTGAGACAAAGTTTTCTTATAGCCCCGACAGGCCTGGAACTCATTATGTAGACCAGGCTGGCCTTGATCTCTGTGGCATCTGCCTGCCTCTGCCTCCTGAGGGGTGGGACTAAAGGTATGTGCCACCACAGCCAGAAACCTATATTTATCTTGAAAAACAAATACTATTTACTAATTTCCACATGTGGCCACTCAGCACGCTGGCTCTAGATTCAGGGCACACTGGTTTCAGGGCATCTCCTTGCTGGCACACAAGGGACTTCCGCAGCCCCCGTCAGCCTCACCATCTGGATCTTGTCACTAATAATGGGCCCAAAGGACTTGATCTCTGTCAGGCACAATTTCAATTCATTTCATCTGTTTGATCTTTTTCTTTTTCCTCATATGAACATTTCCTGAGTCTGTCAACTTGTATGTGATTAAGTCATTGAACTGACAGACTTTGTTCACTCTCAAAATATTGAGAGGAAGAGAAGGAAAAAGGAGAAGGGATAGAGAAAAATCTGTCTAATTCACTGTGGTTGTTTCTGGAATACTCTGCATAGTTCTAGTCTGTGTGCATCTCTGTCCCCAGTGCCCCTTTTTCTTCTGTCTCCTGAGTTTTGACTCCTATTTATCAGATTTCTGAAATAACCCATATTTTAGCTGCTTCCACTATTTTTTTTCCTTTTAGTCAAGCAGAGGGTTGAAACTCATCTCAAAGATAGCCACAGGTTTTACGAAAACAGGCACTGACTCATTTTTTTTTATGGTGTGTTACTGGCTACAATACGGCTTAATCAGCTGTAGTTCAGGGTTGTATAGCAGGGCACAAAGGATCAAAGACTCATAGCAACTTTTGTGGCCCTTTAATCTCGCCATTCTTCCTGGATGCACCTACTCTTTAACCAACCGGAGCTCTTACAGTCACTAAAACACTATTAAAATTCCAAGAGAATTTCAAAAGCTGTTCTGGTCCCCTAAAACAAGTAAGAGGCAAACAAAACCCAAAGTGTTACAGCCAACATATCCAAGCACATTGTATGAGTGAACACAGGCCAGATCTCCCACACTCCAATGAGCAGAGCTTTGCCTACCTGACATTTGTTGCAGGATTTCCAGTGTCCGTATCGATGGCTGTGTATGTTCCCAACACATAGTTCATTAAGGAATCTCCTCTTATTCCTTCTCGTAAGCTAAAAGTCTTGGAACTTGGTTGAAACGTGGGTCCTTCCCTCACATTAACAACCTGAATTCTCACAGGGGTTGAGTGCATTTGGAATTGAGAAGCAACTGAGGGGTGAAATTCAGCTTGGTTTTTAACTCCAATGCTGAGGTAAATATTAGGCACTTGTTCATAATCCAGCATCTGAAATGATGGAAAGACAAAGAAGTCAGTTTTGAAATAGCAAAGGAGATTTTTCTTTGAGAAGAGGGTATGTGTGTGGTGTGTACACTTGTGTGTGTATATATATATGTATATAGTATGTGTGTGTTTTCATGGCTGAAGGCAGATATATGTGTATGTGTGCAAGTGGAGGACTGAGGTTAATGTTGGTGTTTTTTTTGATAGCTCTCCCTCCACCTTATATTTTGAGACAAGGTCTCTCCCTGAACCTGAAGCTTGCTGTGGGAAAAGACTTTTATAAATGGACGTAATCTGGACTAATGACTTTGAATTAACCCCAGCAAAACCCTGTGCTTTTGTGTCTTGTGACCTGAGCACCTGATCTAGTTTCCTAGGCAACCTCAATTTGGTACTCCATCCCAAAAGATAGTAAATAAATGAATGAATAAGGGTCTGCTTGGGAATTAACATATCAAAGCTGAAAGGCAGTGGAAGTTGGGAAGGATTGTTGACCTTGGATGAATGAGCTATTCTAGAAAAAGCCTCATGATCTGTTAAGATTAGGGTGGAATCAATCTTGTACTTCTGTTGAAGCTGGAGAAATAATTTTGAATAAAATTATAGGTGGGGCTGGACTTGGGACATAGTTCCAGGGACAGAGTTTCAGCAAGACCATTCCATCAGCGCAGTTCCAGGAGACAGATGGATCTAAGAGATCTAAAGGAATGAGTGTCCTTTGAGTTCGGGCCCACTCTTAAAACTAAATTTAAGAGTTGGGCTTTTCTTGTTGTTTAGGTAATTGTAATGTTGGTGTAGTAACACCGCAGCTTGCCATTATTATTACTATTATTATGATTTTTGTTTTTAAGACCGGGTCTCCCTGTAGCCCCAGCTAGGCTGAAACTCACTATGTAGACCAGGCTTGGCCTCCATCTCCCAGAGCTGCCTCTGCCTCTCAAGTGCTGGGATTAAAGGCATGGGCCACCATGTCTAGCTTTGGAGCCTGACATTTTGACTTACCAGGTTAGACTGCTTGTTCCTGGGAACCCTGTCTCTGTCTTACAGGTGAGCCTCTGCCTAGCTAGATTTTTTTGTGGGTTCTGGGACTCTGAACTCTGGGCCTCATGCTGTTCTGGAAAGCACTTTACCAGCTGAGCCATCCCCCCAGCCCAGTACTCTTTGATACAATAAGAAATCAAGATGAAGAAGTCACACACTAGCTCTAAGTCTGGGAGCTTTGCAATTCAGATTTTAAATTGGAATAATATTAGTTATTGCTGCCTTAGGTGTTTCTTAATACCTAAGACTGTCTTAAACTGTTTGCATATGTAGGTCATTTAGTATTTGTTATTCGTTTTTTTCCTATTTGTTTCTTGTAATGCTGGGACTAGGACCCAGGACCTTGCACATGCTAGGCAGCCACTCTGCCCCTGAGTGGCATCTCCAGTCCCTGTGCCTGTGGCTTTAAATTGGGATTGTACTTGGGAGTTTTCAATATTTTACACAAAAGCCTTAAAGTGGAAAATGGTATTTCTTTCTAAATGAACTTTTCATGAAAAATAAAAAGTAAATTTAGAATGGATTAAAAATCATTGCAGGGGCTGGAGAGATGGCTCAGCAGTTAAGAACACTGGTTGTTCTTGCAGAAGACCCAGGTTTGAATTCCAGCACCCACATGGCAGCTAACAACTGTCCGTAACTCCAGTCCCAGGGGATCCGACAGCCTCTTCTGATCTCCGCGGGCATTGCATGACATGGGTGCACTTACTACCTACATGCAGGCAATACACACATACACATAAAAATAAAAATAAATAAATAAAATTAAAAAAAAATCATCTTCAATGGTTGAATGAGTAATTAGGACCCAGGCTTCCTTTGTGAAATCCACATCTGAGAATCTCTTCAAAGTAGCAATGGCAAAATAAAAGAGGCGATATGTACAATATAAATAAACATGTAATTATTTAAAATGATGCAAACAGTTCCAAGGAGTTTGTGACTATTAGAATCAGCTCCACACTGTAATTTAATTGCACTGGATCTGGTGGACAAGAAGACTCTTTTATAGAACTTACTCAAATAAATGCCACACCCTGAGAAAAGTCACCTTTGAACTGGGTTTTCCAGATAAAAGGTGAATGGAATCCTTTGATCCAGAGTGATTGATGTGGGGACATGAAAAGTCACAAGTGTAAAGGTCGTTAAAAAAAGGAGTGCTGGGGAGTGTCTGTCTAGAGCTGTTCTGGAAACTGAAGGAAGTAACATTTGCAGCACATTTTTGCCAACACTTGAGGTAAAGATATCTGCAACACCACAAGCATCTCCTAAGGTTTTAGAGTTAAATTTCCAGAAAAACTAAAATGATGGAAATATTCCCAAGGAATTTACTTGTTTTTTTGTTTGGAGATGAGTCTGCCTACCTCACTTAGATTGTAGGTAAAACCCCCCAATTTGACATTTTGATAGCTGTACTGTCTAGTCCAGCAGGGCCCACAATGGATGGTACCCAGGATGCCCACCACAGTCCTAAAGATGACTTAAGCACTTGAAGGTGAATTTTCATTGGAAAGAGATCCTTTTCCCACTACTCAGTTTTCATTTTCTGGAATTCCGTGCTGTGATCCTGGTTGTCAAGTTGACAAATCTAGGAAGAGGGACTCTCAGTTGAAGAATTTCTTCTATCAGATTGGCCTGTGGGTGTGTCTGTGGGGCGTTTTCTTGATTGTAACTAATGTTGGAGGGCCTGGCCCTCTGCAGGAGGTACCATCCCTACACACATTGGCTTAAGCTGTATTAAAAAACCAGCTGAACATGAGCCTGGGAGCCAGCCAGTAAGCAATGCTCCTGCAGTTTGTCTCAAGCTCCTGCTTTGAGCTCCTATCTTGGCTTCCCTCAGTGATGGGCTGTAACTGCAAACGTAACCTAAATTCCCTTTCCTTATCGAGTTGCTTTTGGTCAATATGTCATCACAGTAACAGAGAAGCAAATTGTTACACATGCTGTCTTCAAATAAATGTAAAATCTGATAACACGTATTCTGATAGAGAAATAAATCAGTATTTTCTTATGTGGATAAAAATGCGCTGTGTCAGAATAGTTCTCTCCCTTATCAAAGAACCTGTGATGAAAATATACTACTGTGTGTGTCAGTTTATAACAAACGTGGAAATTTGAACTCTAGGCACAGAAGGCCGATTGAGGGCCAATTTTCCCTTTAGTAGGAGAGAGTGCAAGGCCAAGGAAAAGAAGGAAAGGTACATTTATGCTTTTTCAAGTGGGGCCTCCAATACAGGGTTTTCCGATTGTGTCTAGAAATCCTGGGTTTGCAAAGAGCAAGAAAGACATGTTGATCGTAGTGTCCCTTCTTGGAGTGAATGGGGAAGCTGGGAGAATGTGAACCCTATTGTGTAAGACAAGAATAACCACTTAAGGATGTGTAGATTGATGTGTGCTAGAGTGGAGGTCTAGAACTGGGCACGGGAGGGTAATCACTTCAGAAAAGGGGTAGGCTTCTGGAGGGATCCATAAACTAAGCTCATCAGATACCCTTATCATTTTTCTTTTCAAAATCTAATTTGATGGGATCTTGCTAGTTCTAAGGGGCACTGGGTCACTTCTGTCAGAGTGTATGCACTCTGCTTCTTAGGAAAGGGCATTTTCTGGTACAAATATATTTATGGAGGCCATGCGCGCGCGCGCACACACACACACACACACACACACACACACACACACACGAGAAGGAGTTTATATAGGAAAAATCTCAGAATACTGGTTCTTTCCTGAAATCTGGTTTTCCATCTCTGGAGCATAGAGGTGGCAGTTCCATAGGCCTTTGGGCTCTACGGAGCTGACTGGATGTTGTCTCTCTCTCTGTCATTTGCCACTCAAGCTGAGACAAGTCAGCTTTTTTCATTTTGTTTTACTTTCTGTAGAAAGTAATCACTGTATTATCTTCCTAGAGTCAGGAGGGTTAGATGAAGGAATATGTGTAAAGCCTTGCTGTGTATCTTTTAAGGTACAATGGCTGGTATTTTAGTTACATAATAAAGATTAGGTTTCCCCTTTTGATGGTCACATCAGCCACCTTGGCTTAGAGGATCTTCTGTATTCCTTATCCCCTACATGGAGACTTTTCAGACAGACCTCCTTCATAAGGACCCCACCTCCTCTTACTCCACCAACATTTCATGTCTCATCTGCTCAGTGATGAGGTTTTACATCATATGTTTTAACACTATTGTATTACTAATGGACACATTATTTAATCTGGGACTATTTCCTTTAGTTTCTCAGTGACATATTGATCATGAGGGGAACAAAGCCTGTTTCTTGGTAATAAATGCGGTGTTGCTAGGCTAGAAGGCTCGTTCTGTCGCAGTATAGAAAACTTGTGGACATAAAAAATTCAGGTCTGAAGAACTGTTTTGAAGGCAGAATCTGAGAAGCACATAAAGTGTCTTAGGAGGAAAGTTCAGATTCCATGCTCACCTTGACGACTTTCAAAATGCCCTCGTTGGTTTGTGGATCTGTTTGAATTTCGAACCAGTTCCCGTCATTACCAGAGAGGATTAAATATTTGGCCAACCAGTTGTCTGTGCCTTCTTCATCAAGATCAATTGCTTGTAATCGTATCAGTTCTGAGCTCAAACAATTCTCTTCAATACTTGCTGAGTACTGAAATGGCAAAGGTCAAGATTTTTAATAGCATGAATTTTCAAAGAAAGATATTTACTAATATATAATTACTCTGAAAAATATGACAAACTATGCCAGTAATTTTTGTACCAATGTTAAATGGCATATATTCAATCAGAAATATAAGAGTGAAATGTTATAAGATGATAAAATTGGTTTCCATATGCCACATGTGAAATCAATATCCCACTGGTACGTTTTTCTTGCTTATCTTTTGTTTTCTTTAAAATTTTTTCCGTATTTTTATTTTATGTGTTTGAGTGTTATGCCTGCATGCATGTAAGTGCACTCATGCCATGCAGTACCCACAGAGGACAGAAGAGGCTGTCAGATCCCCTGGAACTGGAGTTACAGACAGTTGTTAGCCACCACACGGCTGCTGGGATTAGAATCTGGGTCTTCTGCAAGAGCAGCCAGTGTTCTTAACCATGGAGCCATCTCTCCAGACCCCTTTCTTGCTTATCTTTAATTTACCTTCCTCTTTTAAATAAGAAATCAGATTTTCAAAATTTTGTGAATAGCTAAATAGGAAATACACTAGGCTTTGTGGGCCCAGAACATCTCCATCACAGCTGCTTACCTTTGCTGGCCCGGCAGAGAGGAGCCAGAGACGGAACCAATCCAGTGACCAAGAAGATGTGTTTTTACTCGAACAGGTGGCAAGCCAGTCTTGTCCCTGATATTTTGGAGACTGTGATTTTATTTTGAGTCAAGGCCTCAAGTAGCCCAGGCTAGCAATGGATTTGCTAGGTGGCTGAGGATGACCTTGGATTTGAGAACCTGTTACTTTTAGCTCTCAAGTGCTGGGATTCTAGGCACGTGGCGTTTCTGTTTTGTGTAGTGCTGCGGATCAAAGCCAGGGCTTCATGCCCACTGGGCAAGCACTCTGTCGGTCAGTGGAGCTCTAGCCCCACTGGATTTGGTGATTCTTTATGAGATGAAAGTTGAGAATGCTGGGACTGTGGGTCAGCAAATCCAGAGGCCCATCAAAAATGTCATTATTGTTTTGTTAGATGGACAGATTTTCCACATTTCTGTGAGAAGAGTATATGCAGTAGATATCCTTGCTCTTACAGAGGTTTGTTTGGAATAGAGTCAAAGGTAAATGTACAGGACTATTATTATATATGAGAAACCCCAAGGTTTATATAACAGAGCTGTCCAACCACACACATGCCAGAGTCAGGCTCTCCAACTACAGGAATGCAAACTGATTACCAACATGGGAAAAAGGGCCTAAGAATAACAACTTACCGAAGTTTTCTCCAAGATGGGGAAATTATCGTTGACGTCTAAAACCTTGATTCTGCAGTCGCATTCGGAGGATAGCCCGTCTGTGGCTCCGTCTCGATCCGAACCCCTTACCAGTAGGTTGTACATGCTGTGTTGCTTAATTAGGATTAAAGAGAATCATGAGACTTAGGTCTTGTTCTGAATAGAATCCAGCACAACCCAGTACCATTCTTTGTCTTCCTTATAGATACATCAGATGAAATAACTATCCTTGATCTTTTAGATTTCGTTAAAGATGATTGGTGTGTTCTCCTTGCCTCCATTATTGGACTACAGGCTTCCACCAATCACCTCATCTTTGTCTTTCAAAGCTGAATTCTTTGTTTCTTTTTTTCAATAACATTTTTATTGATTCTTTGGAAAATTTCATCAGTATATTTTAATCACATTCAGACCCTCCTCCCCATCTCATCTCTGATCCACATGTGAATGAACAACACTTGTGACAGCTTTACACAAGACCTGCACAAGCCCAAGTCAGACAACACAGCACGGAAGGGGGAAGTGGGCAAGAAGCCCCAGTCCTGACCGATTGGCAATTGATAGCTGCTGGGAGAGGGAGAGTCAGTTTTCTTTAAGACTGTGATGCTGGGTAGCTTGGGCAGGCTCCAAGGTATGATGGAACCACACCCAAGAGCATTTGGGGAACAGAAATTAGAGTTGATAGGCCTTAAGAATTCTTTATTTCTCAGGGCTGGAGAGATGGCTCAGCAGTTAAGAACACTGGTTGTTCTTGCAGAAGACCCAGGTTCGAATCCCAGCACCCACATGGCAGCTAACAACTGTCCATAACTCCAGTCCCAGGGGATCCGACAGCCTCTTCTGACCTCTGTGGACATTTCATGACATGGATGCACTTTCCTACACACAGACAATACACACATACACATAAAATAAAAATAATAAATAAAATAAAAATAATTCTTTATTTCTTATCATTCACTCCTAGAAACCCTTACCTCTCTGTCAAGGAAATTGGACATCGTGCGGACTTCTCCAGTGTACCTGTTCACCATGAACATGGGTGCACCTGCGGGTTCTTGGGAGATGATCTTGTAAGCGATTTTAGAGTTCAAGTGATTGTCTTCGTCTGCATCTGTAGCACTTAACTTTACCACCAGTGCATCTAGACGTAAGAATAGCGCTTATTAGAATTTACCCATCAGGTCATTAGACATAAAAAGACAGAGTGATTGACTTTCTCCTGAATTATGAGTATCCCATGAAAAATGTTGCTATTAAAGTAAACCAGAGAGTCCTGTCGTCCATGCCAGTAACTTTAAAAGTAATAGTGGTTCACATCTATGGAAATCTTCACTGTTTATACTTGCATTCCCCAAATGGTTAAACAATAAGTTGGTAACAAAATTAGTGGCCTTTAAAATGTGAAAAAGAGCTTTGGTAGATTATCGTAACGCCAAAGAAGTGATTCTATCAGAGTTGTTTCTGCCTTGACCTTGTGAAATTATTTAATAATGTCCAATTAAGTTTATAACAGTTAAAATCAACATTATAATTATTTATTGATTATTTGCAAAGTAAATTGTTACTCATAAGCAGAGAATTATTACTGGCCATACTAGAGGATCACAACATTTAATTAAACAAAGTAAAAATTGTGAAGTTTTTAAATGAAGATTTGATCAGAGGAATGTAAATTCTTAATTTTTCATTGGACAAAGAAGAGGCATTGTGTCCAATCCCTACCATTGTCGCCCTTCCTCAGGACAGATTTTTCCCAGTCAATACAAAAATGACCACTTCAGAGGAACTGGGTACCCTGGAATCAAAATAGCTGGGATCCAATGACTATAGCTTTGGAAATGAGTCTTGGCCCTGCAAGGCATTTGTTTAGAAACTTTGCCCTCAGAGGAGGGAGCATTAACGAAGCTTTGCAGAGGGCCTGGTTGTGGGTGTCTGCTTCCCTCAGGTCGCCAAGCCAAGGCTGCTCCTAGATATCTTAGCAAAGGCCCTAAGAAGGACTTTGGAGTCCCTTTTTCTTCCAAGCCTCCCTCAGACAAGACCTTTCAGCCTCTCCATGCCTTCTCATTCTGTATATCAAAACACTTGCAATTATCTGCCTTTCTTCTGGAATTATTTTTCTCCCTACCCCCCACTGTATCCAGAGGCGTGGTGGCAGATGTTGATTGGAAAGGTAAAGCAATGTTAGGAGACTGGAGTGAAGGGGCAGAAGGCAGACAGAGAGGAGAGAGAGGAACGGAACTGCAGTAGAAAAGTATAAGAGCAGGAAGAAAAGAAAGGAGAGAGTGAGGAGGGGGCATTAGAAGACTTGGAAACGGGGTTAAGCAGGATGGGGGGATCACAGTGCCGCTTGCTGCCTTGAAGACGTGATTGCCCTCAGTGATGGACTTGGTGGGGACACACGTCTAGTGTGGCTCAGCTACAGCCTTTTGAGGGATGGAGCAGACCAGAACATGTTGTGGTGTGTTCAGGTCACTGAACTCGGGCTAAGGTGATCACAAAACCAGTACTGGCTTAACTGCACGTATAAGAATCTTCTACAAATAAGAGGACATTTCACTTTTTAGACACTTTTTTTTCTTAGCTAAGTTAAAATTTATGGGATTATTTAAACTGCAGATTGACTTTCTGATACTCATATAAGGCAGTAGTTCAGTCTTGCAAAGCTTTTGAGTAGAAAAGGTGGACGGTGTGACAGAGGTAGACAGTGTGACAGAGGTGGATGGTGTGATAGAGGTCGACGGTGTGACAGAGGTGGACAGTGTGACAGAGGTGGGTGGTGTGATAGACAGAGGTGGGCGGTGTGACAGAGGTGGACGGTGTGACAGAGGTGGATGGTGTGACAGAGGTGGGTGATGTGACAGAGGTGGACAGTGTGACAAAGGTGGGTGGTGTGATAGACAGAGGTGGACGGTGTGACAGAGGTGGACAGTTTGACAGAGGTGGGTGGTGTGACAGAGGTAGACGGTGTGACAGAGGTGGACGGTGTGACAAAGGTGGGTGGTGTGATAGACAGAGGTGGGCGGGGGGACAGAGGGAGGCGGGGGGACAGAGGGAGGCGGGGGGACAGAGGGAGGCGGGGGGACAGAGGGAGGCGGGGGGACAGAGGGAGGCGGGGGGACAGAGGGAGGCGGGGGGACAGAGGGAGGCGGGGGGACAGAGGGAGGCGGGGGGACAGAGGGAGGCGGGGGGACAGAGGGAGGCGGGGGGACAGAGGGAGGCGGGGGGACAGAGGGAGGCGGGGGGACAGAGGGAGGCGGGGGGACAGAGGGAGGCGGGGGGACAGAGGGAGGCGGGGGGACAGAGGGAGGCGGGGGGACAGAGGGAGGCGGGGGGACAGAGGGAGGCGGGGGGACAGAGGGAGGCGGGGGGACAGAGGGAGGCGGGGGGACAGAGGGAGGCGGGGGGACAGAGGGAGGCGGGGGGACAGAGGGAGGCGGGGGGACAGAGGGAGGCGGGGGGACAGAGGGAGGCGGGGGGACAGAGGGAGGCGGGGGGACAGAGGGAGGCGGGGGGACAGAGGGAGGCGGGGGGACAGAGGGAGGCGGGGGGACAGAGGGAGGCGGGGGGACAGAGGGGGGGGGTGAGATAGACAGAGGAGGACGGTGAGGCAGATGGGGTCGGTGAGACAGAGGTGGGCGGTGTGAGAGACAGAGGTGGACGGAGTGACAGAGGTGGGTGGTGTGATAGACAGAGGTGGACGGTGTGACAGAGGTGGGTGATGT
>NW_008333886.1:3660138-3663303 GCF_000622305.1 Nannospalax galili | reverse complement strand
GGTGTTACAGAGGTCGACGGTGTGACAGAGGTGGGTGGTGTGACAGAGGTGGACGGTGTGACAGAGGTGGGCGGTGTGACAGAGGTGGACGGTGTGATAGACAGAGGTGGATGGTGTGACAGAGGTGGGCGGTGTGACAGAGGTGGGCGGTGTGACAGAGGTGGGCGGTGTGACAGAGGTGGGTGGTGTGACAGAGGTGGACGGTGTGACAAAGGTGGGTGGTGTGATAGACAGAGGTGGGCGGTGTGACAGAGGTGGGCGGTGTGACAAAGGTGGGCGGTGTGATAGACAGAGGTGGATGGTGTGACAGAGGTGGGCGGTGTGACAGAGGTGGGCGGTGTGACAGAGGTGGGCGGTGTGACAGAGGTGGGCGGTGTGACAGAGGTGGGCGGTGTGACAGAGGTGGGCGGTGTGACAGAGGTGGGCGGTGTGACAGAGGTGGGCGGTGTGACAGAGGTGGGCGGTGTGACAGAGGTGGGCGGTGTGACAGAGGTGGGCGGTGTGACAGAGGTGGGCGGTGTGACAGAGGTGGGCGGTGTGACAGAGGTGGGCGGTGTGACAGAGGTGGGCGGTGTGACAGAGGTGGGCGGTGTGACAGAGGTGGGCGGTGTGACAGAGGTGGGCGGTGTGACAGAGGTGGGCGGTGTGACAGAGGTGGGCGGTGTGACAGAGGTGGGCGGTGTGACAGAGGTGGGCGGTGTGACAGAGGTGGGCGGTGTGACAGAGGTGGGCGGTGTGACAGAGGTGGGCGGTGTGACAGAGGTGGGCGGTGTGACAGAGGTGGGCGGTGTGACAGAGGTGGGCGGTGTGACAGAGGTGGGCGGTGTGACAGAGGTGGGCGGTGTGACAGAGGTGGGCGGTGTGACAGAGGTGGGCGGTGTGACAGAGGTGGGCGGTGTGACAGAGGTGGGCGGTGTGACAGAGGTGGGCGGTGTGACAGAGGTGGGCGGTGTGACAGAGGTGGGCGGTGTGACAGAGGTGGGCGGTGTGACAGAGGTGGGCGGTGTGACAGAGGTGGGCGGTGTGACAGAGGTGGGCGGTGTGACAGAGGTGGGCGGTGTGACAGAGGTGGGCGGTGTGACAGAGGTGGGCGGTGTGACAGAGGTGGGCGGTGTGACAGAGGTGGGCGGTGTGACAGAGGTGGGCGGTGTGACAGAGGTGGGCGGTGTGACAGAGGTGGGCGGTGTGACAGAGGTGGGCGGTGTGACAGAGGTGGGCGGTGTGACAGAGGTGGGCGGTGTGACAGAGGTGGGCGGTGTGACAGAGGTGGGCGGTGTGACAGAGGTGGGCGGTGTGACAGAGGTGGGCGGTGTGACAGAGGTGGGCGGTGTGACAGAGGTGGGCGGTGTGACAGAGGTGGGCGGTGTGACAGAGGTGGGCGGTGTGACAGAGGTGGGCGGTGTGACAGAGGTGGGCGGTGTGACAGAGGTGGGCGGTGTGACAGAGGTGGGCGGTGTGACAGAGGTGGGCGGTGTGACAGAGGTGGGCGGTGTGACAGAGGTGGGCGGTGTGACAGAGGTGGGCGGTGTGACAGAGGTGGGCGGTGTGACAGAGGTGGGCGGTGTGACAGAGGTGGGCGGTGTGACAGAGGTGGGCGGTGTGACAGACAGAGGTGGACGGTGTGACAGAGGTCGACGGTGTGACAGAGGTGGGTGGTGTGACAGAGGTGGATGGTGTGACAGAGGTGGACGGTGTGACAGAGGTGGGCGGTGTGACAGAGGTGGCAGCTGTTCACTCACTGGCATCACTGTTTTCTTCGATGTTGGCTGTGTACACGTTCTGTGTGAAGACTGGGGGGTTATCATTCACGTCCATGACTTTGACTCTGAGCTCCAGAGGCCTCTCCAAATCTTCTCCCCGGGAATTCAGAGCCCGACAATGAATCTGTGGGAAGGCAGAGAAAAGCTGTCTTTCTATACCAGGGGAAATTAGACAATATGTTCAAAAACACAGGAGGAAATATGCAAAGAAATGACATTTTCCTATGAATTCAGACTATGTTGGAGTCCAGTATTTTGAAATCATGAAGTTGCTCCGTCATACCCAGCTGCAACACACAGGGGAATCCAACTTTGATCTTGAAGTTTTCCCACTCCTTAAGTCCTTCATTTATTTCAATGTACCATGATTGTTATCAAAAGCAACCATAGACTTGAGACCAGTTTTAGAAAGAAGAGAAAAAGAGAAAAAGAAGATGAACAAATCAGAGCCCACTGCTGTGACTTGCCAGGAACAGTGGGGTTATCTCCCTGTCCACCACTGAGGTGATGTTGATTTCCCCAGTCCGAGGGTTGATAGTGAACACTCCATAAGGTGGACGATCAATCCCTGCTCCAGAGATTCGATATGTGATTTTCTGGCTCACTTCGCAGTCTGATCGAATCTGTAAGAGAAATGGCCAGGATTGGAACCAAATTTAGGGCAGATCTAGAAGCTTGGGTGCAGTGGATGGAGAAGGCAATGAGATTTGAGTACAAGAGGGCTTTGGTTAGAAACAGAACCTCAGGGTGTAGTCCTGTGTGACTTCGGAATCATTGACCAAGTACCATATTATGGTGGGGATGTGATATTAACTAGTAGACTTATTGTGGGGTGTTCCAGCCTAACAGAAGCAGCCAGAATCTGTAGTGGGTTTTTAGTCTATTTGTTTTCTTTCATTTTGTTTTTGAAACAGAGACTCATGGAGCCTGGGTGGGCCTCGAAATAACTGAGGATAACCTTGAATTTCTGATTTTCCTGCCTATGCTTCCCCCAGTATTGGGATTTGCAAGTTTTACCACTATGCCTGGTTTTATGTGGTGCGAGTGAAAGTCAGGGCTTTGTGCCTGCTAAGCAAGTGCTCTACCAACTGAACCTTATCCCTGGCCTCTCTTTAGTATTTTAAAAACTTTGGATTATATTTAATTTTATTATGTTTAGATTTGAGTGTGAGACAGTTAAAATGATATGTTAGTGAAGAAGTTCAGAAGAGAAATGTGGTGTGTAGAGATAGTGAAATGTTTTCTATATGTATATATATATATGTGCTTCTGCTATGTATTAAAATGTTAAGATTTCTTAATCTTAATGTTTTTTACATTGAAGAAAATCTAGAAATCCTCGAAGTGCAAATAGAACTGAGTTTGTAATATAAACTGGGTAACACAAAGCTATGGGTTAAATGAA
>NW_008333886.1:3657286-3659817 GCF_000622305.1 Nannospalax galili | reverse complement strand
GAGGGAGAGAGGAGGGAGAGGGAGGGAGAGGGAGGGAGAGGGAGAGGGAGAGGGAGGGAGGGAGAGAGAGAGTCTTTTGTTTGAAGGCAGTGCAGCACCTTTGCTGATGTTCAGCCTACAGCTGTGAAGGGGTTTGGGGGTTCACCCTCCTTATGATTTCAGTGAAGGTCCCAGGGCAAGATGCCCGGAAGCATGTGACTTCCAGCTCCCTCAGCCTTCCATCCTTGTTGCATTGCTTGTGATACCCTGTCAAGACCCTTAGTGTTGAGATTTAAAGATCTGGTGGAAACTTTCAACACCATCCTTATTTTCTAAAATAAACCAAATGTGGAAAAACCTTGATTTTTTGACTTGGTCTTCAGCTGTTATAAATTTCCTGTAATACACACAGCCAATAGTGAGCAGAACACAGGAGACAGAGCTCTGGCTAGAGATCCAAGTCTGCTCTGTATCAGCCCCCATTTTGAGATATTAAAGTGTCCTAGGGTTGGGGACATGGCTCAGTAAAGTGCTTAATTCATAAGCATGAGGAACAGGGTTTGATACTCAGAACCAAGTAAAAGGAAGTTGGGCATGGTGCCATGTGCTTCTAATCCCAGCACTGGGGAAGTGGTTGTAGATAATAAATCCCTGGAGCTTCCTGGGGCGGTCTAGCCTAACTGGTGAGATCCAGCCCAGTGAGAAACCCTGTCTCCCAAATGGTGGATGGTACCTGAGGAAGCAGCTGAAGTCACTCCCTGGCCCTCAAAGGCACATACACCCATGCATGTAAGTGCATAAACATCTGCATATACTTAAACATACAGACGTATGTACACACATTAAAAAATAATGTCTCGGCAGCACAAGCACATGACATCATGCCATCTTCTTACATCTCTGTGGGGCAACAGAGGCTGCAGATCCCTGAGATATTCTAGGACTTTCCAGCCATGGATGCATCTGCTGTGAGCTCAGGCTGCCCCTGCCTGCCCCATCACTCACTCTGGCAATTGGATTCCTCTTTGAGTTGTCTTCGCCTTCCCTACAGGCGGCAGCGAACTTGATCCACTCCCTCTTCTGTCTTCGGACCATCTGCCACGTTGTCGTGCCGTTCTCAATGTCTAGTTCTTTCACCTGAAGCGAAATTGGTTCATGTTTCTCATGGTATTAGGAAACTCGTACTTAGAAATATTACTTAACATTGTAAGATGCGTCCAGAAGAAACAGTGGAGCCCAATTTTCTGATTTACAGTTCTGGATAGACACAACATTCCCACCCCTGACTGTGATTGCTTTCGGAAGCATCTATCTGGAAGGTCCTAGTGAAGGAAATTTCAATGGGCGTGCTTTGAGCTCAGAGTTGTCTCTACGGCACCACGTGGTGTTGCTTTCTTTGCTCCACCTGTCTTCCCCAGGTAGAGGCCTCTTCCGCATCACCCTTCCCTGATCTCTGACTGGACTTCACTGTCCCTTGAGGAAGGTGCTATCACGACAGGGGAAAGGGAGTTTTGTCTTCCGTTGATGACGTTACTGTGGTTGAGATCTGCATGTGTTATAGCAAAATTAGAAGAATGTTTTCAACTTGACAGCCTTGGCAGCAATACTGTGGACACCTTTCTGCCTTCCCCGTGCATGGCTGCCCCGTGCACGTTTTGTCTGAACTTGATCCACTCCCTCTTCTGTCTTCGGACCATCTGCCACGTTGTCGTGCCGTTCTCAATGTCTAGTTCTTTCACCTGAAGCGAAATTGGTTCATGTTTCTCATGGTATTAGGAAACTCGTACTTAGAAATATTACTTAACATTGTAAGATGCGTCCAGAAGAAACAGTGGAGCCCAATTTGAGGAGCAAAGGAATTAATATTCTGATTTACAGTTCTGGATAGACACAACATTCCCACCCCTGACTGTGATTGCTTTCGGAAGCATCTATCTGGAAGGTCCTAGTGAAGGAAATTTCAGTGGGCGTGCTTTGAGCTCAGAGTTGTCTCTATGGCACCACGTGGTGTTGCTTTCTTTGCTCCACCTGTCTTCCCCAGGTGGAGGCCTCTTCCGCATCACCCTTCCCTGATCTCTGACTGGACTTCACTGTCCCTTGAGTTTAAAGATCATTACTACTCCGTTTGTGAGTGGATTCCGTTTGAAATGGAAGGTGCTATCACGAAAGGGGAAAGGGAGTTTTGTCTTCCGTTGATGAAGACTTTACTGTGGTTGAGATCTGCATGTGTTATAGCAAAATTAAAAGACTGTTTTCAACTTGACAGCCTTGGCAGCAATACTGTGGACACCTTTCTGCCTTCCCCGTGCATGGCTGCCCCGTGCACGTTTTGTCTGTATCTTGCTGTGTTTGGCCTTGTGTGGTTTTAAGTTGTGGCTATTGCTGGTAGATGCTTAAGAATTTGACACTACTGAAGAGTTTAGAAATGCTACTAGAAGCCCAAACATATTTGTGCACACACAAACACATACATGTTTATTTTTAGAAGTTCCAATGTCCTTATGGATGATTATATGTTTATTTAAGGCTTAGTGTAATTACTACTCTTGGAA
>NW_008333886.1:3618456-3657272 GCF_000622305.1 Nannospalax galili | reverse complement strand
TCTATTTGTTAACAAGGCGTAGAAACATGATTTTAGTTTCTGCAGGGATTTGAGATGCTCATAGTGAAGATTTCCCTACCATAATTAAAGTCCCATACTAGAGCAGATTGTAAGCTTGTTTCCAGAGCCCTACTCTAAATGGAAGCAGATTCTCCGATTGTGTATTTTTTACTTTACATCTTTCTGCTTTTACAGAGTACCAGTGGTATTTCTCATCGATGCACCTGAAAAATCCTCTTCCATTTAAAGGGCTTTTTTTTTTTTTTTCTTTGCTACAGGTTTGGGAATTTGAAATAAGCTCTTAGCAAAGTTTGATAAGTAGAAATTATGAAAATTTTGAGCTGCAGGGAAACGTGCCCTGAAAGCATGGACATTTGAACTATGGGTTTTACCATTGCTATTTGAGTTTAGTTAAGGTTCTGCTTCTTGTATTTTATCTGTGCAATTATTGTTGCAAGTATTCTATTTCTTTGATATATAGTGCCTTATAAAATCCATTTTTTCTTTTAATTTTAAGTAGATAAAATAGTTCTGTTTTATATTACCTCAACAATAAATTCACCATTCACTTCCAGCATCACCTGTTTGAGAAAACACAGAGTTAGCATATATTTGCATAATTTAAAGGCAGCAGTGTTATAAAAATATTGATGGTACTCTTTTGTTATTACAATTAATAATGTAAAATAAACTATGTTAGTAGAAAATAAGTAATACTGACTTTTTTTGTCTTCAAAAGGCTTTTGAACTTTACAAGAAGATGAAAAGGTAGCTCTAGGGTTGAGGAGGTGGCTCAGAGGTTAAAGTGCTTGATGTGCAAGCAAGAGTTTGGATCCCCAGGAACCCTGGAAAAGCTGGGCACATCGGCACCCATCTGTAGCCTCAGCCCTGGGGAAAGGGAAGCTCCCTGGGCTTGCCAGCCACTGTAGCCAAAACAGCAGAGAGCTCCAGTTTCTGGGAGACCCTGCTCAAAAAATGAGGTGGAGAACAACAAAGGACAATCTGTGACATTGACCTCCCCATGCACATGTATGAGAGTACCTTTACATGTATGCATACACACATGCACACCACACCCACACTCCCTGCCCCACGACTCTCCAGCAAGATAGGTTAGGACACCCGCCCCTACAGAGGTGCTGTCAGTTCAGTGGAAGGGAAGACCAGACAACTCAGGTTATCAAAGTGGATTGGAGAAAGGTCTCATAGGGGAGTAGGATTTGAAAAGGTCTGTGGGATAAGACTGTTTTCCTAAGATGTTTCATAAGATGAGGAAGAAAGTTTCAGCTGCAGGAAAACAAGACCATAAGTACTAAGGCACTAAAGTTCAGAGGATGTTGCAGAAATGGTAACACTTATTACCAGGAAGGTAGAAACACCATGGAGATGAAGTTTGGAATGCCAGCTTGGGGCAGACCGTAAACTGCCTTAGGCCTGTTACAGATTTGGACTTCAGGAAAGTCTATGGGTGACAAAAGCATTGTCTTTAAAATGTTTTGTTGCCATGAAAGGAAGATGCAAGAGGAATGTGTGACGCTGAGGCACTTGGGAATCAGCACTTGCTTAAGTGAGACACGGCATGAGTGCCTGTGCTGAGGAGGCACTGAGCAGGAATGGAGATATCAGCAAAGACTTGACTGGGCTCATAGGCTGAGGGATGTGAAAGGAGGGAGAGTCAGAAAATTCTGTGAGGGCATCAAGTGGAACAGTTTGAGAAGATAAACAAGGGCAGGTGTGGTAACACATTCTGTACTCCCACTTCTGGGGAGGTAGAGACAGGAGGGTCAGGAGTTCGAGGTCATACTCTCATACTCAGTTACATAACAAGTCAGAGGCTAGCCTGAGCTATGTGAGCTCCCATCTCAAAAGAGAAAAAGACAAGTGAAGTGAGCACAGAGAACTCATGGAGAGTTCTTGTCCTTGTGCAGGGAACAGAAGGGAAATGTCTAAAAGCAGAGGGCTGAGATCAGTCAAGAAAACAGAAGGGACAAGGTTCTGGTATGGTTGGAGCAGTCTAGTGTAAGGAAGAGGAGAAACATGGAGGGTTGAGAATTAGGGAGAGTTGAGAAAGGATATAGGATAACAGAAGCATCTAGAAGGATGGGGAATGAGGGCAGCACAGTGGTGAGGAGTTAGAGCAGGAATATCTAACGACCTGTGGGTTGTACCGAGGTCAACGAGCCTGGGCCCTGGGAAGATCCTGGTATCTCAGAGCAGGAGGTCGTTGTTAACTTTTGCAAGTAAGATATCTCAGGTTGAAGGAGTCAAGAGAAAAGTTCCTGAGAAAGTGGAAGCAGCAATTGTGGGCTATATTTTAACAAGTTGGCAGATAAAAGAAACATGAGTGGCTTGATGTAGCTCAGGGGGTTAATTAAATTATTAGATTGAGACTGTTTCTTAGGTTGGGAAATCATGATGGACAGGGATAGGAGAAGGGTTCTGTGGAGAAAGAGTGATGGAGAGGGTAGTGGAGAAAGGGGTAGGGAGAAAAAGTAAAGAGGTAGTTGGAGTCGTGATATAGAAATTAGGAATGGCTGGATTTGATGTGCAGATATTTGATGTGATGGCCTGGGATGTAGCTCAGTGCTATCGCATTTCTTTGCGTGAACTGAGGCCCAGGTTTCCATCTCCATCACCACAAACAAAACCAAAAACAACAAAAAACATGAAGATAAAAGAGTTAGGCTTGGTAATGGGAAATAATATTTCTCTAGGATGGAAAAATATGCTGAATATATGACATATTGTATAAAAAGATGCACATATATATGCCATGTATAAAATAAATATGTTTTTGGACTGAGAATGTAGTTCAGGTGGTAGAATGCTTGCCTAGCATGCACAAAGCCTTGGTGATCCCCAGCACCACATAAGACTGGGTGTGGTTCCAGCACTCAGAAGGCAGAGGCAGGAGAATCACAGATTTAAGCTCACCCTTGGCTGCGCAGTGAGTTTGAAGCCAGCTTTTGCTACATGAATATGAAAGCCTGTCTCAAAATATGTCATAAAACATTTTCAAGGGGCTAGAGAGATGGCTCAGTGGATAAGACTACTGGCTGCTCTTGCAAAGGACTCAGGTTCAGTTCTCAGCACCCACGTGGCAGCTAACAACTGTCTGCAACTCCGGTTCCAGGGGATCCAACCCCCTCTTCTGACCTCTGTGGGCACTGCATGACACAGATACACTTAGGTACATGAGGGCAATACACTCATACACAGAAGATTAAAAAAAAAATAAGTAAAAAATTAAAAAAAAACATTTTCATAAAACAGAATGCAGCAAAGACAGAATGCAAGGAAGACAGGAAATCATTGTGAGGAATAATTGGTGGAACGTTGTCCGTATTCCAATGTACTTTGTGCTTTTTCCCATACTCCTTTGTGCTTAGTAGAAGAAAAGAATTACATAGAGTCTTACCACTGAAAGACTGACGGTTTTAATTTTCACTGCAAATGCATATGCAATTGTAATTTTTAAGATATTTTAATTATTTTATTTTATGTGTATGAATGTATTGCCTGCATGTATGTAAGTGCACATGTGTTGTATTGTGCAGTGCCTGCGGAGGTCAGAAGAGGGCGTCAGATTCCCTGAAACTGGAGTTAACGGACAGTTGTTGGCTGCCATGTAGGTGCTGGGAATTGAACCCAGGTCTTCTGCAAGAGCAGTCGGGGCTCTTAACTGCTGAGCCATCTCTCCAGCCCTGCCTGCAATTGTAATTTTTTGACCGAAAGAAACTCTACATATGAATTTGTGACTTTTCTTTTGCACTCACTGATGACTATGGTGGAGTTCCCTGTCAGTGAATGCATTTAGACATATGTCTTGGTGGTTATGCCATCTCTCCAGCCCTGCCTGCAATTGTAATTTTTTGACCGAAAGAAACTCGTATGAATTTGTGACTTTTCTTTTGCACTCACTGATGACTATGGCGGAGTTCCCTGTCAATGAATGCATTTAGACATATGTCTTGGTGGTTACCTTATAAATCTCACAAGTAGTGGTTTGTTCTGGTTACTGGGTATTAGAATAACTAAGAACCCCATACGCTCTACCGTGAGGACTGCAGACTAAATCTCATCTGCATTGCTCCGCCACCTTTTCAGTGGGAGCAGGCTAGAAACCCTACCGTGGTGAGGTCAGGTCTGTGAGCACGGCACCTGACACCATTACTAAGAAAGTGTTGTAGAGATGGCTGTCAGTAGAGCTCTTGCCCTGCAAGTGTGAGGACCCATTTAATTCCCAGAGCCCATGTAAAAAGTTGAGCATGGTGGCCTGTGCTTGGAATCCCAGGGATGATGAGGTGGGTGGTAGAGACAGGAAGAACCCTGGATGGTCCCTGGCCAGCTAGCCAAGCCTACTTGGTGAAGTCCCAAGCTACTGAGAGATCCTGTCTCTGATAAAAAGTGCAGACGCCTGAAGAATGAGACCAGAGGCTGTCCTTTGATGTCTGTGTGCATGCACACCCATGTGCACACATTCAGTATCTATGAATAGACAGACAGACAGACAGACACACACACACACACAGAGCTCCACGCTTGTCTCTCTTCGACACACACACACACACACACACACACACACAGAGCTCCACGCTTGTCTCTCTTTGCTGCTTGTCCTCTCCCTCTCTTTGATATTCTCCCAGGCTTCTCCCTTCCTCCCTTCTTGACACTCTCTCAAGCCTGACAGAACCACAGTAGCATCATCCCTTGCTTGCCCCACTCACCTTTGCTGAGGACAAGGGACGCTAGTCACAGCCAGAGCTATAATCAGCCAATAACCTAATTTTAACTTGAAAGTGGTGAGAGTGAGTCTAGCTGGCTTGTGCTTATGCATCAAGTAGAGATTTGCCAGGTAACTTTCCTTCTGTAGTGGAAACAATTTCACCCTGCTTTCCGCTTGTGTTCAAGCCTACAAGACTCCATTGCACGTATGTATGCAGTGCTAAAATAGCAAGTGATCATGTCCTTGAGCCTCCATTCTGTTGACTGTTACTTATTCAACACCTAAAGCTTTTTTTAAACCATCTAGTATTTTTTCAAATTATCTGATGTTTGTCTGAATTCAGATAACATTTATCTGTGCCCAGGACTCTCAGTAAGTATTGGTATTTGTGTTGACTGTGAATAGCTGATATCCACAGATTTTGTTCATGAAATCTTGAGAATATTTGAAATGAAAGATATGCTTTCTCAAATCTTTCTATAGTGACTGACAGCTACAATCTCTCATAAGATGGAAAGAACACAAAGGATAAATTTTAAAGTATTACAAATACTGAAAGTAAAAAATAAAACATATCACTTTTAAGAGTAGGTAATGAAATCTAAATACCATGGTCATTTGATGCACACTGTCAACCACTAGAGAAAATATAAATGACTCTATTCTTTAAAATCAGTGTGGAGGTTCCTAAAAATGCTAAAAACAGATCTATCACATGATCCAGCCATATCACTCTTGAAGATACACCCAAAGGACTCTCTATCCTACTACAGAGATGCCCGCTCATCCATGGTCACTGCTGCTCTATTCACAATAGCCAGGAGATGCAAACAACCTAGATGCCCATCAACTGATGAATGGGTATTGAAAGTATGGTACCTTTACACAATGGAATATTATTTAGCTGTTAAGAAAAACAAAATTATGAAATTTGCAGGTAAATTGATGGAACTGGACACAATCATCCTGAGTGTGGTAACCAGACCCAGAAAGACAAACATCATATGTTCTCTCTCATAAGTGGATGTTACCTTCCAATCTTTAGATAGCTGTATTTCAATTTGAAAATCCATAGAGGTCAGGAAACTAATAAGGGGCTATGGGGGAGGGGTAGTTCATAGGCGGGGAGAGAGAATGAAGAAATATAAAGGGGGAAATGGTAATAATGGAAAGGAAGAGCTAAATGGAGTGAGGAGTGGGAAGGCAGGTAGAGGAGGATGGAAGGGGAGGGGTAACAAGTCAGATGGGAACCTAATACTATAGACACTTCTTAAAATATATACATATACAATATAAAAAGAGTTTAAATGTAGTTACTCTACAATGGGAGTTCAGTGGCCCTACCCAGTACCACCAGCTAGCAAATAAAAAGCCCAGTGCCAAGAATGGACATGTTCTGGAGCTGTTGACCACAGGGCTTCCACAAACCCTGAAACGATACCGACTATTGCTGTTGTTCTTGGTTTCCCACCAGAACTTGGTTGTAAGAGCCCGAGGTGGCAGCTCTACAGTTATAAGGAACTGTGTAATTGAACAAACAGCAAATATGGAAATTTTGATGTGAAAGCATTAAGTGTAGAAAGTAAAAATGTATCAGAAATATTTTGCAAAAAGATGGGAGTTTTCCAGAATTAATTTATGAATAAGTATGTCATTAGGATTGAAAAGGTTCAGCATTTTATTTGGCTTCATTTTTCAGTTGTAAGTAGTAAGTCCTGAGAGAACCTGTTCATGTTAATAAGTAGATAATATCAGAACAGTTTTCTAGCAAGGTCATTAAATTCTCTTTCTTTCAGCAGCGAAGAGTGAAGCTTCTATAGTTTGAATCCAGGGTCTTGGACAGGCTAGGCCACTACTCTACCCCTGAGCTCTACCTCTAGATATTTTCCTTTTTATTTTGAGATAGCATCCCACCAGCTGCTAGGGCAGGCTTAAGCCTTAATTTTCTGAGTATCTGGGATTACAAGTTTTCCCCATCAGGACCAGCTCATTAAATCCTTTAAACTTATTCTGAATTATATGACCTAAATCCACAAATCAATCTATTCTTAAAAACATTTTAAATTGAGTTAGTGAATAAGCATGCTCAGATATTGACTTGAGGATATATATGCTTTTATATTCTTCCCTATAGGTGTGGACATCTACACAAACACAGGGAAGTTCAGGATCTAGAAAATGATTCCTTTAAAACTGTGCCCATCATGGAAGAGGGGGTGGAAAGATTGTAAGAGCTGGGGACGTGGGGGAAGGCCATATGGAAACAGAGTCCTACAAGCTCCTGGGACCCTGCTCATATGATTCTATGACAATGGTGTCATCATACTCAAGTCCCATGCACACTCAGGCAGACAATAACCCAGCATAGAACTGGGGAAATGAACAGAAGACCCCAATCTTAGCTGAATAACTATTGGTAACTGATTACTGGTAGGTGAGGAAGAGATGATTTTCCTAAAACAAGAGACTCTAGATATGCTGACTAGACCTTAGTGGATGGACTTGCACTGGGGAACGTTGGGGGATACAGACTTGATACAATGGGTCTTAACATGAATGGCAGAATGGGTCCCAGTGGGGGAGGCTATGGGAGGGTGCCAGTGGGGACAGGGGTATAAAGATGATTAAGATTGTTTGAGATATTGTGTATAAAATACACAAAAATTCAATAAAAACAAATTTAAAAAATATTTTAGTTATTATTTTTATGTATATGCATGTATTGCCTATGTGTAGGTAAGTACACCCATGTTGTGTAATGCCCGTGGAGGACAGAAGAGGCTGTTGGATCCCCTGGAACTGGAGTTTTGGACAGTTGTTAGCTGCCATGTGGGTTCTGGGATTCAAACCTGGGTCTTCTGCAAGAACAACCAGTGTTCTTAACCTTTGAGCCATCTCTCTAGCCCCAAAAACAAATTTAAAAGGAAAAAAAAACTGTGTTTGCACTTGTACCATTTGAAGGAATCACACACTTCAGCAAAAATACCTTTCGGAATTGAAGCATTGCTGTGATAACCAGTATACACTTGAGGTTAAATAGTTGATATTCCGCATAGCGTTTAGCCTTTAGCTGCGGTTTGATCTCATATAAAGCAATGTAGAGACACAAATTCCCAAGACTTAGGGGTAGAAGAAGAAGAAGAGAGTCCATCTTGGTTCTGTCCTTTGCTAGCTGGTGACTTTGGACAAATCCCCCGGCTCTCGCTGTTTCAGGTTCTGATCTAAAATGATTCAAAATGTGAAGGGTATGGACTCGGCTAATGTAAAGAGGAAGGGAGAGCGAAAGAAGTGTTGTGCTGCAGAGAGTGTGCTCGTGGTGCTCCTTGATATATGAAAGCACTAGTTATCAACCAGATGTGGAAATTGATTCATAGAGAGAAAATGCTTCTTGCTCTCTCCACGGAGCCCATCTCAACTGAAGAATGACCACCAGGGCAGCTAAGCATCCTTGCATACAACTGCACAGCCTTTCTCTGTTACTGACCTTTGTATTTGAAAGCCAGGTCAGCTGCAGTGCCTGATCCCTGGGTAGATTTCTTATCTAGCAGCACCATCTAGCATAGGTGATGGAGGTCCTGTGGTACCCTCCTGTGGTTCCCTGCTCAGCTGGCTTTACTGAAGATAGCTACAGTGGACAAGCCCTCCTCTTAGTCCATCACTTCACATAAAGGCCTCCCTGAAGGAGCTGAGCATGTTTGAGTCTGAGACCTCAGCCCTGGCAGGAGACACCTCACTATCCAGGGAGAGACCTGTGAATGAGTGGTTCAGAAGGAGCATAGGAGCATTAGCTTGTCAAGCTGTACCAAGTCACACAGCTGCATGAGCCTCAAGCTGAAAAGCTGTTAAGGGCTGCTGGGTAACTGGAGAAATCTCTTGCCTGGGAAAGTCATCTTTTCAGAGCGTATGTGGGCCAGGCGTTCTCCTCTGATGTGGCTTAGCTTGGAAGCCTGGCTAAAAGACACCCACGTACGAGGAAACTGGCTGAACCAGTCATCACAGTGACAGAACACTAGAAAAGGGAGGTGGAGGCACCTGCCGTTGAGGGAGCAAAATAACCAGATGTGTGGATGTCCGAAATGGATTACTTTCTGTGGACCTTGGTGATCAGACAGGTTTTCATCTTCTCTATTTCTCTGGTGTTCTTATAATAAATTACATTCGTGGAAGGCCCCATTTCAGGCAATGTGAAGGTGCCTCCAAGATAAATATGTGTCTGTGATAATTTATGAAAGCACAGTGAAAAGTGGGGCTAACAGCAAGCTACACATAAAACAGGGTAACAGAAAAAGAAAAAAGACCAGAGCGTATCAGACATTATAAAAGAAACACACACAGGTTGGATGTGTACCTGCGGTGGAGAGGGAGTAGATATTGATAAAACCGAAAGAGTGTTTTGGTCTTGAAATATTGGGTTCATCCATAGACTGTTTCAATTATGAGTGGTCTGATTTATTTCTCTCTTAAATAATTTTTACTTACATGCCTTTACTTTTCAGTTATTGTAATAAGCTGAAATAACTTTAAGGGTAAGATGATTTGTTGCTATAATGTGATGGAATGGCAATACAAAACAGACCTGAACCCAGAAAGCCAACTCCTCTGGTTTCAGTTTATGATACCCAAGCTCACTCTGAAGCCCATTACACATGTTAAAGCAGCCTACTGATGTGTGAGTGGGAAATGGTGTTTGTAGGACACATGTTAGAAACTAAATCTATTCATTTACTGGAAATGGTTTGGTGACAAAAATATGACAGATAACGTTCTGACTGGTCATGGTACTTTCAATTCCAAGGGGAATAATAAAATAAGCAACATTCCATTGCCAGCTATTTTTTAGCAAGTACCAGACATTTTTCTGGGCCGTTTCCCCCTTTTTTACTATTTGTTCCTGGTGATGTATAGATAGACTCTAAGTCCTTACCTGGCCTGACTGCAAGATTAGAATTCATGCTATTCTGTCTGTATTTATGTTGACAGTGATAGCTACTGAGCAAGGCTTTTTTTGTCTCTATGACCTGTCTTTTTGATGTCCATTTTGGAGTCATTTGTACACCTAGGACCAACTTATTAATAAGCAGTTCTTCCCTGGATAATGCCTATAAAAATTATTGAGTAAAGCAGCTGCCATCTTCCTAGGCATAAGGTAGAGATGCCAATTCCAAGTCTAATTATACCACTTTTGTTTGTAATTGAAGGTATTTCAAGTAATGGCTTTTCGCTTGTTAACCGTGTAATTTTCTACATAGAAAGGAAGGGCAAACATTTCTCATGCAAGTAATATCTGAAGGCTTCACGCTGTCACTGCTGTCTCCCAGCCTATCATCAGAACTGGTCTGAGTCAGTGGGGAATTCCAACTGTGATCCCACTTGGAAACCGGAAGGAAACATCACTGCAACCCAGTCAACGGTTCCATTGCACCATGAGCAACTTTTCCCTGGCTACATTGGCACTACATAGGAACGCCTCATCAGATTAGGGGTTTAGGATGCAGAAGCCTCTGAGGGAAGACACGTATCTTTTTTTTTTGTCTTTTTGAGACAGGGTCTCCCTGTAGCCCCAGTTGTCCTGGAACTCGCTATGTAGACCAGGCTGGCGTTTTCCCCTTCCCCTCCCTCTTTTTCATTTTTTTTTTTTTTTTTTTTTTTTTTTTAAAAAAAAAAGCACCATAGTCTTAAAAACCATGAAATGCTTTTGGGGCAGGATTTTTTGTGTGTCTATGTGCCTGGTGTATTTGTGTGGGTGTGGATGCATGTGTGTACTTCTGTGTGTGTGGAGGCCAGAGATCAACCCTGAGTGTTACTCATATGTACCATCCACTTGTTTTTTTTGAGACAGTCTTTCAATTGGCCTCAAACTTAGTGATTAGGCTAGGCTAGCTGCCCAGTGAGCCCTAGGGATTAGGGTAGGATTTTTATCTTGCAACTCTCTACCTGGGTATTATAGAAAAAACTGTGCTAATGTTATAGATGATAGGATGACATAATACTGGATATCTGTTAGGATATAAAAATTCATGTAAAATTCCTGCCATGGACTATGGAGTAAGTTAAAAGAAAAAATACAAATGTGTCCACTCAGTTTACAGTGTACTGACTTTATACAGTTCTTCAGCTGTAGTGTACTGACTTTATACAGTTCTTCAGCTATAGTGTACTGACAACTTTATGCAGTTCTTCAGCTATAGTGTACTGACTTTATACAGTTCTTCAGCCGCTTACACCATCACCAACCAAAGCAACAAAATAACATTGGTGAGATTTAGTTCCATATAACCTGTAGTCTGATGAGGACCTTAATAGTTTCTGTAATAGTCAGTACTGAAAGAAATCATTTAATACTGTCTAGGGTTGGCTATTTAGTACAAATGAAAAATCAGATAATAGTTTTTCCACCTATCATTGCATTTCTGGAAATTTGTCTGCTAAAGAAAACCAACTACCCCCCCCCGCCAAAAAAAAAACCCAAACCAAAATAAAATAAAATAAACCAACCGATTTGTGTTCCATGCACCAGGATAACATTATTACTGTGAGAGCCAAAATGATGAGGGTAGGTTAGTCCTAAATACGCATTTAAATCTTAATGCGTTTTTTTCAAGTTAGAATGAGATAATATCTGTGTGCT
This sequence comes from Nannospalax galili, assembly GCF_000622305.1. Classification (NCBI taxonomy): domain Eukaryota; kingdom Metazoa; phylum Chordata; class Mammalia; order Rodentia; family Spalacidae; genus Nannospalax; species Nannospalax galili. Next base: position 3,645,918 of record NW_008333886.1, on the reverse strand, counting down.
TAGTCACCTATTTTACTTTCCAAGAACCAGGAAGTTTAATTGGAATGTTTACATCTCATTTGTAGCATGAATGGTCACTGCATGTGGATAAAAATTCTTATCTGATCAATGGCTACTTTTTATGATCTTATTAACTTGATAAAATATAGGCTTCATTCAGGTAATAACTGTCCAGCCCCCAGTGGTTCCTTCCCTAATAAAATTTATACAACCAATAGCATTGCCTACATCTTTAGGCAAATTGTGAAAATAGTATTCAGAAGCCAGACATGAACTTCAATTGCATAAGAAGTACTCAGTAACAGTACTTAGAGAATGCCAGAGTTTCTGTGCTGGACGAAACTTAGTGACATCATGTCTAAGCACACAGTCTCCATGGGACACAATAAAGCTCTCAGGAGCCGAGTGCTTTCGCCAAGCTGCACAGCCTCTTTGAAGGGAGCCATGACTCAAACCTGGGACAACCAAGTCTTGGTCCAGTGTTGACCGTTCCTCACCTCCCCGTCCGGTTTATAGAAGAACATGATGAGGATCCTTAGGAAGCAAATACCACAGCACTCTTGTGATGAAATGAAACGCCCCATTGAAACCTTGAGTTTTGGGTACCTTTTATTGGTTGTCAGTCAAAATCTTGTTTCAAGTACTCCTTGTGGTTGAGATGTAGCTGACACAAAGTACCAGTAAGTCTGAGAGGTTGCCACACCCTCATTAGTGTAAGCTGCAATGATGCCCCAGAGAGTCTTTGATTTAGTTAATGGAAAAACAGGCAAAGTTCAAGTGCAGGAAATTAAAGAAAGCAGGAATGCCTATTCTCATACAATAGCATGTAGATTCTCCTTAATCATTTGCATCTGTCTATACTGATCTAATCTGTCCATCTTGATAAATGCTAGACATCTCTCTACTCCCCAGGTGCAGACATTAGCAATTGCTATCTTAAGGTAGCTATCAGAAATGCATAAGAACTTATATTTTTTACAGTTACCGTGAAAGTCAAACACAAATATCCAGTCTCAATGAGAAGTGAGAAATATCAGTGACCACTAAAATTACCAAAAGTAAGATTACACAGAGTTTCGTCTACCAGAGAGACCCTGAGAACCTGAAAGAAGAGTCTTGTTTAAGATCAAAGAGGTGAATGGGCTCTCCAATTAAATAATTTTATCATAAAACATGCCTGTACAGAAAGCAATAGAAACCAAGTTTAGTGCCTAGAAGTTGCTTAAAATCTTAGCATGTGAAGGTTTCCTTGCAGCAAAAAAAGATCTACATGGTGACTGGGAAGTGGTCTTACACAGCAGGGCTCAAGATGCATGTGTTGATGCCTGACTTCCTGTGAAATATCCGGTCAGATTCTGGACTCTTCTTTTAGTAATCTTTTCATTTAGTGACTTATTACTGACCTTTATAACAGGATATTACATTTCTCCCTGGCATTTCTAGATTAAATTTTTCTTTCAAGAAAAGTCTAATAATCTGTCTCCTAAACTCAGAGGCTGGAATGTTCAACCACTGTCTTCATTCCCTCTTCCAAGCTTAGGCTGTGAACCCTTTGGCAGTGTCGGGCACCTGTAGTGCTTTTGAAGTCTATTGAAACATAAAATCTAGAATGAACTCACTGTGCAGTCTTTCCTGGCCCTGTCTGGCTGTCCTGTCCTTTTAGAACCGATGTTCTGATGAGCTGAGATAATGCCACTCGCCTAATAACACGAGAGTCATTTTGCAAGCAGCCAGGTATGTGGCCTTTGGAAAAAAAAATCTCTTCCCCTTATGTTTGTCTTATTAAAAAAAATGTATTTTGATGGATTCATTCTGTCATTGGATCTTCAGTGAACTTAAATCTGACCCAATTTAAACTAGATTAATTTAGAGTCTTTAAATACATTTTCCTAACTGAATTGACAATAGTTTTGCAACTTGGTCATCCTGATCTTGGCTTTTCTACAGACATAGAAGAAGCTGTGTGAGGCTTTCAAGGGCAGGATGTTTACTATGCACCGTGAAGGCATTCCACACACCTTGGCCAACCCAAAGTGGGAGGAAAGTACTATGTTATCTAAAATGCCATATTTGCTTTAAATAGATAGATCATTTAAATGTTTCCTTCCTTGCCTGTAGGTATGCTTTTATAATGTTACTTAAATATTTCATGAGTAGTTGCAACATAATTTTGACATAGCTGACAACGCTCTACTTGGAAAGAAACTCACAAGGAAATAACTGTTTAAAACAAATGGGCTTGATCAACTTTAGTTCCCTTCAAAGTTGAAGCTCATTTACTCCAGGAAACTTCACAGCAATCTGTCCGATTTAAGTAGAGATTATAAAGAGTAGAAAAAGAACTTTATGTCCATCTACAAAGCCCTGAAGTGTCTAGTATTCAATAACAAATTTGAATTTGACTGTGGTTCTAAGGTTCATTAATTCAGTGCTCAGCCTGCTTCTTCATCCCATTCAGTCCCTCCAGGCATACACAGGTCTTGAGGAATCGACAGAGGCTGAGCTCCTAGATCTGTCTTTATATGAAGATGGCAAACAACAAAGCCCAGGTAGAAAGCCTGATAGTGGGCAGAGCTGAGAAGACCTGAAGTCTGCCTTTCCTTCCCAGGCCTTTAGGTCCCACTTACCATGAGAAGGATCAGAAGGCAAATGTTTCTGAAGAGGAGCCAATCCATTCCTTTGGGTTTCTCTTGCTCTCGATCCCCAGTGAGAGTCAATTTTAGTCCTGGTGTTCTGGGTCCTGAATCAGGCTCTGAAGCAGGACGTGCTTGGAGATGCCCTGTCAGGAGGGCATGAGTGATAACTCTGGTGCTCTCTGGGCAGAAGGATGAAGATATTCTATAATGACTCTGTTTCCCCACCCCAAGCTCCTGGGCTGGTCTGGAAGGCTGGCATTGTTTGGGCTCTGGGCACAAACTTAGACACACCTTGATTCTTATTGCAATGAAACCCTTTGTTGGATACCAAAGAAAAAATCTTACAGAGTGAGGGCAAGATTTACAGGGAAGATACCCAATGAATAATAAATTACTCACAACATGAAAAATAATTAAAATGCTAGGACCTATCATCATGCTGAATGAAATTAGAAGTCTTCTTCTGACCGCCAGCATTGTAAAAGCAAAATTACATAGACGGACAGCACACACACACAAGTCCACTACACAATCAGCTCCAAGGGATGGGTCCTTTGGAAGAAGGCATTGTGAAGGGGCAGCAGGCCTAAGACATGGAGAGAGGCAGAGCAATGGAATTACTCTTCCTTCAGGAGCTCCTGCTTTCCTCCTTAAGGACTCCTGAGGTTGAACTGCATTCTAAATTGTAAAGATGCTCTGGAACAGCACAGTCAAAATGAGTTTAAAACATAGTTTAACTGGTACCAGTATGTCTGTTTCCAAAATTAAGCCTCTATGATACAGTTTCTAGGTCAGTATCTATGGAATTTAGTTTTCTTATGACTTGTGGAATTTGCTTGACAAATTAGTGTTAATATCAAACCAACTAATTAAAAGTAAATGATGCAAGTGAAGAATATATTTTTAAACCATCACAAGTGTTTGTTAAAGAGAAGCTGAGGTTAGAAATTAGCAAATTAAAAAAAAAAACAAACAAAAAAAACAAAAACCAGAGTAGCATTCAGATCATTTTGATATTGTTTTCCTTTTAAAATTTCTCTCTTCCGTTTTGTCAGGGTGGGTCTGGGATAGGGTGTAGAGTCTCCTTATGAAAAAAATTGCAGGTTGGCAGCCACAGCAACAAACATAAAAAGAAAATGCACTTAAATGTTCTCTAATTGCTAATCCATGTTGGCTGGAGAGTTTCAAAGGGAAGCTGCAGCGTAGGTCACTGTAATTCACAAACAAGGCGGACTCTGTTAATGCAGCGCATGCTAAGCAGTACTTGGTGTCTTGAGAAACTTCGTTGAACATCTTTGGAAGCATAGGACAGAGTGGAAGCACGTAGAGGGCTGGGCTGGTGTCCTAAAATGAGGAGAAATAAATTACACGTTTGTGAGATTTGTGAGGGTAAAAGAAGGAAGTTATGCTTGAGCAATGACTTGTTACAAATAGGCTATATTTGAAGATATCTATCAAAGTGAAACTTAAATTTTGAGAGTATCTGCCTAATTAAAAAACATATAATGTGAACAAATAAGGCTTGTTTGCTATCATTTTTAGAATACATCTTCAGGCAGTCCCAAGGTTATTGGATTATTTGAAGGTAGGTATGACTAGAAAACAAAACCTAAAAGAATGAATTCCGAGCCACAGAAGTTGGCTTGAAATTGGCATTGATTTGTAATTTATGTTAGTGTATTTTAATAGACACATATTTTTGATTGGCATGGTGTTTGTGGGCAGATTGTTTAGAACACCAACAGTCGATGGCACAGTGACGATAATCCACTACTGTATGTTAAATGCTTAAACCAAAGCACTTAGGACAGTGATTCCTTGAGTAAGTAACCATTTAAAGAGGTTCTTTTATAACAGTTTAATGCCCACTGAGCTTTCATAATTTTTCATCTTCATGATGATTTTTGGTCTAGAGGACTGAAAGAGGTGACAATTATCTCTATCATACGAGATGTTTTCTTTTATGTCTAGAACAGCATGACATTTAATTGTTCCCACTCAGGAGATGTATGATCTGTCAATAATGTAACAAACTATGGATGCTTGGGACACAGAGGACAGTTCCTATGAGTCTTGAGGTGCAGGGAGTCACATGATGCTGCTACTCAAGGATGAAGTAATTCTTTCCAGTCCAGTCAACACGAGCTTTTCATTGCCTATAACTTTTTGTGACCTTGTTTTTTAATATTATTGTAGAAAGTGTTTGATTTGTTTTAGAACAAAGAAAGACAGTGAGAATTTGTATTACTATGTGGGGATATTCCCTGGCTCACACTTCAGTATATACCTCTACTCCTAGAAGTCATATCGACAGATATGAGGTTTGCATTGTATAGAAATTTAAGATTCAATGCAGCTTATGATCTGAATTGTAGAAACACAGACCATAAAGTGTGTCGACTTAATGGACTTTTAGGCTTAATATGGCTTACATGCTCCTTTGTGCACTAGATAGCTCACCATGGCTTCTGCATGAAAAGTCCATTTTGGTCTGCGTTACAAAGGAATGACAAAAGTCAGCAGAGGATATTTAGAAGCTTCGGGGTTCAATTGCTATGCTCTGGGGACACAAACCAAAAATAACTATAGGAGACAAACTATTTTTAAAATTTTTATTTATTATTTTATTTTATGTGTATGCATGTATTGCCTGCATGTAGGTAAGTGCACCCATGTCGTGCAACACTTGCGGAGGTCAGAAGAAGCTGTTGGATCCCCTGGGACTGGAGATACAGACAGTTGTTAGCTTCCATGTGGGTGCTGGGATATGAACCGGGGTCTTCTGCAAGAACAACTAGGGTTCTTAACTGCTGAGCCATCTCTCCAGCCCAACTTAAAATATTCTTTATCTTCCTTATCTTATCTCATCTCATCTTATCATATCTTATTTATTAATCTATCATCTGTCTATCTATCTATTTATCTATCTATCATCTATCTATTTATCTATCATCTATCTATCTATCTATCTATCTATCTATCTATCTATCTATCTATCTATCTATCTATTTATCTGTCAATCTATCATCTCCATCACATGGGTCCTGGGAATTGAATTCAGGTGTCAGGCTTGGCAGGAAGCACTATCTCACCACCCTATGGGTGACTTTCATTTGGGATGGGAACTGCAAAGTGCAAGTTCAGAGGAGCTCTTTGGTGTGGATCCTGCTGAGGACCTGCGTCACTAAAGAATGTGAGATGCCAAGGAGAGGCCTTCAGTGGATTCTGTGTCACACAATGGGCCAGAGAATAAGAAGGATGTCAGGGAGCAGAGAGAGGCAGAAGTCAGGTCTGTCAAAGTGCTTTTCTTTATGCTCACTTCCAAGAAGGCTCAAAGGCCGTCTACACTTGTGTGTTCCACCATCACGCATCATATGGACACTTGGCCATTGCTTAGCCAGCTTAAAAAGGTATTATTCAGGCAATATTGAATTTGAGTCATTCTATTTGCCTAAAGAATTAATGAAGCAAGTTTGAATCTCTACGTGACATTGCTTTCCACAAGGGAAAAACAATATCCTTTTCTATTGTCTACATATGTGATGGACATATTTCAGAACATTTCCATGCTTTGTTTGTATCGTATGTGATTGACTGGCTTTTTTTTATTGGAAAATAGAGTCTTCTACCTTCATGAAGGCAATTCATAGAACAAGTTGAAAAAAAAAAAACAACACCCAGCACGGAACAGAAATAAACACTACATTGTTTGGCTATATTCCTACATTTGTAACTCCAGATTTCAGTGCTTCCCCAAATCTATATCAGGAGAGTTTTATTCTGAACAATGCATTAGTCTGTTTTCTGTTGCTATGACAAAATACTCAAGGCTGAGTACTGTATAAAGGAAAGAAGTTTTGGAAGTTGAAAAATGCAAGATTGAGTGAACACATTGGGACAGCTTCTAGTAGGGAACTGTGCCTATAGTAACATATGTTGTAAAACATGGCTGATGGCATAATGGAAGGAGCATGGGGGCAAAAGGAGGGGGTAACATGGAAAAACTAAAAGCATGTAAGATTCAGAGACAAGGCTTGCTGTTTTTATAACAACGCTGTCACTTGGGAGCTAACCAGATCCCCAGGGAACTATGTTAATACCTTCTGGGGTCAGATCTCTAATGACAATATTCAAAGATGAGGCGGGGTCATGACTCAGCTCAGGTAGATAAGGAGCAGCTACTTTTGTTTCTCTTGGGGGCTTCTAGCCATGGAGGACAGAGCATGGACTATTAGAGCTTAAAGACGAGCAGAAATTTTAGAATGTGACCTCTCTTCCCTTCCCTCTCTGCTTCCTTTGCGGTAGGACAGCCCAGAGAGACCAATGGCAGGCAAGAATTCCATCTCCTGTTTCAATGTCAATGTGTAAATTTCTAACTTACCAAGCCATTTTTCAGTATTAGCTGCATGTAATGGCAAAATCAGGCCAAATGCTATTAGCTTAAAACTAACTTTTCCATACTTTAGAGTTCACTAAACTATTGAGTTTGGTAGCTGTTTTTATGAGCAGAAAGTTATTTTAGTGAGACCTTTACTGTATTTATTTATTTATTTTTTGTTGAACTGCTGTTATTTACTTAGTGATACATTTTCTGCTATTGAGATGCAATAAAGTAAGAAACAGATGAGTCTGTAAACATCAATTCCCTTAAATCATGTACCTTTACTGTATCCCTGACATCAACCTAGTGGCATTTTCTCAGACAGAAATGCAACTTGAAATTTGGTGATGATCTAGATATTTAACGTTCGCTCTTATATGATAGTCATGTTGTTCAAAACAGTAGGGCACTTTCATTTCGTGTATCATATCCATGTGAAGTGCAAGGGGAATTTCTAAGCTTTATAACTTGATTATATGCCAGTACAAGTTCTCTTTGGAAAAGAATGAGATGTCATATACATGGGCAAATGTATTATGGCACTAATATGAAGTCAATGTTTTGCCTTAATTTTGATAGTATAGAATAACTTGTAGATATTAGTTAGCTACTTTAGGACAGTTCTGTCTTAAAAGCAGGTATTAGAGGAAAGGAAATTTAGAAATATTTATGCCATAAACTGTATTTTTCAAATAGAGTTCTGTAGTTTCTAGAGTGATGCAAGCAAGGTGTCATTAGTTTGGCCTGGGGGATGAGCTTCAGAAGGTAAACAGCTTTGTCTTCGTTTTGACCTAGAGTCGTTGCTGTGATTACCTTTCTGATGGTTCACCTACAGCTCTAAAGATAAACATCCTGTCCCCTCATTAAAGTCAATTTATGTATGGTAACAAAGGGACAGTCACCAGGTTACTTGGTGGGTGTTAGAAATCCTGGCGGTTAAATGTCAGTTTCCTAAAGAGTTATGTTAATTCCAGAGGCATGATGTTAGTTTACACCCTAAAATCATACATACACCCTCACTGAGGTACACTGTTGATTCTCTTTGTGTGTAGGATGTACTCCAAACACACAGACACAGAATAGCTTGGCTTCTAGTTCTGTATTAATTAAAGTGTGCCACTTACATATTTACTAAATGCTTGTCCTGGAAAACGTCATCTTTGTTGGCCTTTCAATTCCTGATCATGGCAGATGCACCCATACTTGTGCTCTGTTTGCTTAGATGCTACCAGCTAGTTCAAGGCCATTGGCTGTGCCCCTTCATTAGCAGAGCTCTACCATGAAGATGATTCACCTTTGATACTTTCCCTATGTATCTGGCCAACTCAAATAGAGGATCTGGGCAGTTCAGTTTGTTGGGGGAAGAAATCTAGGAATAAGAGGGTCCAAAGATCGGTGAGCCTTTTGGAAATGTATTTTTGGGGCTGTGTGTTAAAATAGTGCGTATTTCTTGACTCCAGTTCTATAGAATCAGAATCTAGGCATGTGGCACAGAATTACTTAGCTCACTGAATGCTCTCCAGGTACTCTGAAGACTGAAGTTAAGAACTACTGATTCTGAGTAGGTACCTCAGTACTTTGCTTATTATTTATTTATTATTTTTTTGTATGTATGTATGTATGTATGTATGTATGTATGTATGTGAGCACGTGCATGTGTGACGTGGCACACGTGTGGAGGACAGCTGCTGGGAGTTGGTTCTTTCTTTCCATCATGTGGACTCCAAGGATTGAACTCGGGTTATTAGGCTTGGTGGTAAGTGTTCTTACCAGCTGGGCCATCTTGCTGGCTAGAGGATATTTTTCTAGTGTAATTTAGTGTCTCTTCATGTAGGTGAGGAGTATTGACCATTAGTATTTCTTTTTTAAAAATTTATTTATTTTTATTTTATGTATATGAGTGTGTTGCCTGCATGTATGTGAGTGTTTAGTGTCTCTTCATGTAGGTGAGGAGTATTGACCATTAGTATTTCTTTTTTTAAAATTTATTTATTTTTATTTTATGTATATGAGTGTATTGCCCACATGTATGTGAGTGCACCTGTGTCATGCAGTGCCCAAGAAGGACAGAAAAGCATGTCAGATCCCCTGGAATGGGAATTATACACAGTTGAGATTTGAACCTGGGTCTTCTGCAAGAACAGCCAATGGTCGTAACTGCTGAGCCATCTCTCCAGCTCCAGCATTTCTTTTTATAGGAGATGTTTGCTTCTATTTTCTTTTATTCCATGTTGTTAATGCTGTGTTTATTGCTGATTTATACATATGTAGCTTGTTTAGAGACAATGAAGGTAACATCTCTAGGGAGTCTGACAGACTTTCCATTTTCCACCCCTTCTCGTTGGTGATGTGGAACTGGGTTCCGTTCTCTGGTAGTTTTATAGCTGCCTGATATTCCTAGATTATGGAGGATTGTGCCACTTTTAGAGAAACATCTATTCTTATCTCAGTTCATTCAAGTTGCTAAGATAAAATACCAGAGGCTGGTTAGCTTACAAACAGCAGGAATTTACTTCTCATATTTCTGGAGAGTGAGAAGTCCAAATCGATGCACGGGCATATCCTGTAACTGTGAAGGGCCTGGTCCTGGTTCACAGACTGAACCTCCTTGCTGGGTGCTCACATTGTGGAGGTGGTGATGGAATTCCTTTGAGCCTGCTCTGTCAGAGTGATAATCCCATTCATGACTGCTCTGTCCCTTGTTCCACCTTCTCCCAAAGGTCCTACTCCCAATATATCATCACCTTGCATTTCAGGATTTCTTCTTGTGACTAAACGCCTGACAGGAAGCAGCTTAGAGGAAGAAGGGTTTAATTGGATTTCCAGGTTGAGAGGACACAGTCTGTCATGGTGGGGGCGGCATGGCACCAGGAGGTCAAAGTACTTGGTCATGTTGCATCCACTGCCAGGGTGCAGAGTGAGATGATTACTTGCATTCGGCTGCCTTCCTCCTTTTCATTTGTCCAGCACCCCAGCCCATGGGGTGCAGCCCAGTCAAGGTGGGCCTTTCCTCATCAGATAACCTGCTCTAGGTAATTCCTCCCAGGTGTCTCCTCTCCTAGGTGATTCTAGATCTTGTCAGTTGCTGTGTGAACCATCATTAAAATTTCAGCATATGGATTTTGAGGCACACAAACCATGATACCAATTCTAAAACAGATCCAGAAAATGAGTAGCTCTACCAGGCATGTGACCCATGCATGTGGCTGTGGATCACTACCAATGTAGCCCTGCACAAAATTGTAAACTTCCTTAAAACATGAACTGTTTTGTGGGCGATGTTTTTTCATATTTAGATTGCATGGTCCTTGAACTTTTATTTTTTTGAGATAAGGTCTTGCTATATAGCCTTGTCTGGCTGAAACTTGATATGTAGACCAGGCTGGCCTTGAACTTATAGTAAGTTTCCTGCCTTTGCCTATCACATGCTGGGATTGCAGGCCTGAGCCAGCACACCTGGCTTCAGGCATGAACTTTGTAGATGACAATGTCATGTTGCAGTGTCAAAAGGTTGGAATGGGGCTGGAGAGATGTCTCAGCAGTTAAGAATGCTTGCTGTGAAATCATGAGGAAAGGAGTTTGGATCCAAACACCCACATAACAAGCCCAACATCCCCCAAATGTCTGGAACTCCAGCTACCAGGGATCTGATGCCTTTTTCTGGCCTCTGCATCCAAACTTGCACACACCTGCCATGCTCATACAAACACAGAGACAAAGACATGCAGACACAGACACACAGATATATTATATAGACATACACATACACACAGATAACAGCCATAAAGACATACAGAAATACACAAATGAAAAAATAAATAAATCCATCTTTAAAATATGAAAAGAAATTTAAAAAAGATTGGACACACCTGAGAGAACTTCCTAGTTTAGATATAGATTTTTCTAGATTTATTAGGCATTCTTGATGGTATATGTATTTTTGGTCAGAGGAATTAGTTAGCACTTAAAAAATTTTTGAACACAAATTATTTTCTGTTCTTATTCTGTAAATTATTTTTATCTGGCTTCATGGAATCCGATAGAGTAAACACACATCGACTGTAACCCTTCAGTGCAAACCCTCAATGCTGCCGTTTTCTGTCTTTGTTGGGTTTCACTGTCTAGAAGCTACAATGCAGTTAAATTTTTCCGCTTGTCCTAAATTATGGATTCTAGTTTGTCAACAATTATACAATAACTCCCTTATTTGCAGCTAACGTAAAAGTGCTACAAGAGCATGGTATCGGGAAACATTACATTCTAGTGTTGCCAGCCACAAAGGACCAGTTCCACTGCAAACAGTGGGAGTTTAGAATTTTGAAAACATTTTTAGGAAAGGGAGAATTGGCTTGCTGTTTAACTGGCAAATGTTTCAGCAGGACTCTGTTTCTGTTGGGATGTATTATGTTGCATGTACATGTCTATGGACCACAGTCTGAGCTTAGAATGTTCAGAAAAGAGTGTTGGTAAAAAAATCTTGACTATTTCTGTTGGTAATTTGTCTCAACAAAAGCCCATGAATCTAAAAATAAATTAGATCTGGCTCAGCTAGAAGTTCCACTAACTCTTTTTTTTTCCTGAGTTAATAATTACAAATTTCTTCTACAATTTCCTTCCCGGGGAGGATTTTCTGAGGATTAAATAAGATATATTTGTATAACAAAATTAGCACATAATGGATTCTCCTTGTACAGTAATTTAAAAAAATTTTCCAGAATATCTATAGCTTTAACACACTTGCTATCTGGTAAGATCGATGGTACTACTCATAGATCTAAGTTGTTCTTTACCTATTAATATATTTTGAATAATAAATGTGGTTTTTCTTCCTTATTTGATACTCTCATTCATAACCCCTAATTCCTAATTCTACCTGCATTTAATTTTCAGTCGGTTTTAATCTGTTCTTGGTTGTTCCAGCTTTTAAAGTACATTATGTGCTGGATAAGACCATTTTCCCAAAGAAGGCTGAACTCAGTCAGAAATGAGACCTATTAATTACCTCATTTGTGTTGCACTCTCCCATCGAAAGTCCTACACAGGCTTATACTTATTTTTATGTTTAAATTGAGAGCAGATTCATTTCCTTGGTGATGAATTAATTCTCAGTTATTCAGCTTACAGACAATGACGCACACAGCAGAAAGCTAATCTATTTATTAGCAGTGTGTGGTAACTACCCGTGGATGAGATCTGTGAAGTTCATATCTTCTCTGCAGAAGATGTCTTCTGCTTGCCCTAGCAGCCAAGGGAGAGCTCCCAAACTACTCACTAGTCATGAGTAGGGAGCAAAGATGGGGGGATACTTCGACATACCATCATCTATGTTGCATAGGGATTAGCAATTACATCCTTCCCTCACAGAGGAGCTGTCTTCTTTTCTCTCCCAATGAACAGTGTGTGGAAAGCTTTGGAACTTTTGCATGTATTTATCTCATTAATGAGGCAATGTTTATATAGCATTTGTTGTGTTTTCCATCTTAAATGTCCTCCAACAGCTCACATGTTGAAGGCCTGGTCCCCACCTGGAGTGTGATTGGCAAGTGGTAGAACCCATAGGAGGCAGGTCTAGTTCAAGGAAGTGGTCACTGAAGGAGGGGCCTGGAAGGGTATACTGGGATCCCTTTCTGTTTCTCCCCCTTTGCTTTTGGACCACTGTGAGGTGAGGCAATTCTGCCACTCTGTCTGCCATTGTGCTCTGCATTACCACAGGCCCAAAGGCAACGGGTCCGCCACCCTGGACCGACCTCTGAGACTGTAAGAACAACCTTTTTTCCCTGTAATCTCATTTTCTTAGGTATTTTGTCATAGCAATGGAAAGTTGTCTAGAGCATTGCTTTCCGTTTATGGATCTCACAGAATCTGGGAACATATTTCTATTTTACCATGACCTTTGTTGTTAAAAAACATTCTTTACCCAATTTTGAGGATTTTTTCTTCAAGGGTGGGGAGGGTGAGGAGGAGCCTATTTTCAAATACTTAGAAATTGTTTAATTATATTTGAAAGAAACCATTTTCCCTTTAGTTTACCTTATAGTCCTAACAAAACACTAAAAGTCTACATTTTCCCAAGTCTAATCATTTTCCTGAAACATTTAAAACACTCGGCCAACATGTATTTGCCGTCTAAAAAATTAAGACATTTTGTTACTCAGTTCAAAGAGGTGCTATCCCACAAAGGAGCAATTCAGGGCAAGCAGCTGCCTTTGAAGGGGTGAAACTGCAGCACGGTGTGGTTCAGGGGTTCGGTTCTCACACAGACCACAGTGCCAGGATGGATTTTAGGCTGACTTGAACAGTGAACAAGACATTATTCACATGTTCAACAAGAGACTGTTGAACATCTGTCTACTGTGTTGACCCAGGCATCACATGCTAATTCAAAATTTGTTACTTAACTGGTTGCACATGTAGCACATGAACATATGATTTTTAAGGTGCCTCCTCCTGTCTCATTTACCATAGTTTTCATTTTATTTACTTATAATGAATAAATCTTATGACTACATATGCCTGGGTTTAAGATTCTAACTTGTCATTGATAGTATAAACTGTAGAGCTTCCTGTGAGTTATTTCAGTTGGATTTAAATTTTTTATTACACAGGGTTATATAAGGCCATTTTCACGAATTTTTAATCTGAGCATATTCTCCTCAGGCTTTTCCTCGCTCCCTTTTCCTCCCTCCCCTTCCTATTTGTCCTCTTTGTACCCCAGTTTGGCCTCTTTCATGATGGGAAAACCTGTTCTGTCTTTCTGAGACCGACTTAATTCACTTAATATGATTATCTCTGTTTTCTGGCAAAGAGCCTAACTTCTTCATGGCTGAAAATAATTCCATTGTGTCTATAAACCACATTTCCTTTCTCCAGTCTGCTCTTGTTGGGCATCTAGGTTGGGTCTCTAAGTTAGTTATGACTAGTACTGCATTAAACATTGATGAACCTTTGAAAACAAGATAGATGCAGAAACATGTCTCAGAGAGAGCGCACGGGCACGGTGCTGCTCACAATGAGTTCTAAGATATTGGGGTTATATCTGCAGCATGATAACTTTAGTGAACTGATAGTCTTTATTTCTGGAAATAAACAGACTCCCAAACATTTATCTATGCAGGTCACTCCATGTGTGTAACAGTGAAGCCATGTCCTGCACTAAGAGAATGCCTAAGCTGTCAACTGGGGCAGATACCTCACTTAGTGTAAGTGCTATAAAACCTAGAACATGCAAGTTAATGACAAAGGGATTGAGAATTTCCAGTTTTACATCAGGCTTTGTTACTCAATGTACCAATGTATTAGCTTATGTCTCATCTTTATTTATAGGGAAATGTTCAACAAAGTCAGTCACATAAGAAAATTCTCTGTCTCATACTTTTACCTGAGTGCTTAGGTGACTGACAGGCCTTGATGTCTCTTCTTATTTTCCTCATGTCTATCTATGTAAACTGTTCATACCTTCTATCTCTCTCTCTCTCCCTCCCTCCCTTCCTCCCTCCCTCCCTTGCTCTCTCTCTTCTCTCTCTCCCTCTTTCTCCCTCTCACTCTTCCTCCTCTCTCTTAGAAACAGATTTTTATTAGCTGGAGAATACCAAGTTATCTCAAAGGTTAGTGGTAACAACTAGCAGGCACACCATGCCAGGGGAGAGGAGGCATCCCCCTGTGTTGCCTTCTCCTGCTGAGCTCTGATCACACACGAAGAGCTTCTCTTTGAGACTTGGTATCACTGGTGATGACAGAGAGGCTTTGCAGTGGCTAGTTCAACTTGGCCAGCAACACTTCCAGTTCTGGCCAAGCTTTGAACCTTCCTTTGAGGTCTTCTTCAGTGTGCTCCCTCACTGACCATCTGACTTCTTCTGGAAGATTGTTTTGGGGTATTTCCAAAAAAGCCTCCACAAATGAAGCACTCAGGCCACTGACAGAACCACTTGCTCATGAGTGGCGAGAACCGAGCCCAGGACCATTCTGCTGCTTTGGCCTGGCAGCCACATCTCCCCCTATGTTTTGGTGGACATCCATTTAATTCGTGGTGTCTTTACCTCTTTTCAAAATCACTCCAAATTCTGTTTTGTGATCTGTGTTCAGTGAGCCCAGTATAAGGCAGCGGGCAGAGTGGGCGGAGAAGCTTGGATTTGTAGTTTGTCAAGGCAAACGTTTGAAAGAGATGGGTCATAAGTTGAGTGGAAGAAGATATTTTCCTCTGGAAAAAGCATGTGATAGACTATATTTGGGGTCAAGCCAGATATGAACTGTGGTAAGAATCAGAGTCAATATTCTGACATTCTGGGCTCCAAATCTCTCTCTTGGTTTTGTATAAGAGGTTCAGAAGGAAGGGGCAGGACTGGGGGGCTGACATATGTTGGAATGCCAAGCTAAGTTGCAGAGGTCTCTCTCCCAGCCCCCCAGCTAGAAAGAGTGTCCCCCAAAGTGGCAAAAGATTGTCTTATTTGAACTTAGGTGCAGAGTATATGGCTGACTGGAAAGTTTCCCCTTGCTAAACTTTTTTGATCAATGTAATGCTTTTAATTATTACAATTCCTTAAGGTGATTTATAATGACATTTACGTTTAGTCGGCTGGCCTGAGCATGGCCTCATCCTTCCTCTCCCAAAGTCTGAGAATCTCACCAATAAGACCAAACCTTTGTTTACAATAAAAACAACTTCCTGCAGACCTGGTTGCATAGAATTCTGTCTTATCAGTTGTTATCCCAACTGTACACCAGGAACCATCCTACAATCTCCTTTACTTAAAATGAAAAGGTTGCCTAACAGCCCTTTGACATGCAACTTCAGAAAACAGTATATATAGCTACTCTGAAGACAAGGAATACGGCTCTCCTTTGAGAAGCCCCACCCCCCATATGCCTTATTCTTTCCCTGAGCATCTCTGTTTCTGTTAACTCCTGCTTTTAAATGTTAAAAACATCTACCAAACTCTGACTCCACTCCATACTGGCTCATCTTGAAATTCCTTTCCAAGGCAAAGTCGAGGTTTGGCTCTGACTGGAGAGCTCTGAAAAGAACTCCCCAGGCTGCTGTGGGAGGCATTGCAGAACAGTGACTCTGCTGATGTTTTTTGTGGGCTTGTCTGGGATCCACTGGAAGTGTTGCTACTGTTCCCTCAATGGCTGTTCAGCAGCTCTGCTCTGCCCTTGGCTTGTATGTCTTTGTTTTTGGGCCAAGGACTCAGGTAGTATTGAATGAGTGCCCCAGCACCAGAGATACACATCCCTTTAGAGTCCTCCACACTCCATTCCTGGGCCAGATGGAATAATATCCAGCACGCCCAGGAGGACCTCACTGTAAGGACTCATCCATCAATATCCTACATTATTCTTTTGCCTCCAGGAGATCTGCCTAAGACCCACTGAAGTAAGTGACTTGGGATGATGTTCAGAGGAGCTAACTTTATTAAAACAGTACATTCTGGATCCAAAACACATCACGTCTCTGAAAAGAACCCTTTATTGCTGGCAACAGCATGGAGCTGTGTCATCACCCTCACCACTGCTGATGGGCACCTGTAGAGGAAAACTGCAGGCACAGAATTGAGCCTGCCCCCAGACAGAGGCTGTGTGTGCTGCAAAAGGCAGAGCTACAGGGGTAGCACTACCCAAGCCCCTTTGAGCCCAGATGAGTCCATCATGAGTCTCAGATGCTGGACATGGAAGTGTAGGATTTGCTGTTTGCCCTGCTGGGTTTCAGTCCTGCTTTGAGACCACCTTTCCTTGCCGTGCCTCTACCCCCCCTTTGGTAATGAGAATGTCTACTCTGTGCCATTGCATATTAGAAGTATATAAATTGTTTTTTGACTTTATAGGGGCTCACAGTTAATCAATTTGAGACAGAGGTTGTAGCTTAGTTGGTGAAATGCTCGTGTAGGATGCATGAAGCCCTGGGTTCAGTTCCCAGCACCAAATAAACTGGGTTTGGTGGTGTATACCTGTGATCCCAGCACCTGGAATATGGACTCAGGAGGATCAGAATAATTCTTGAATATATAGAAAGTTCCAGGGAAAAAAAGAGAGATTGCCGTGGACTTTTGAAGAGTGAGAGTTAGGACTCTTAAAGACTATGTGGACTTTTTTGGTACTGTAAACCCAGTACAGAGCTGGTGGCTGGGAAGGTCATAGACCTTAATAGAGAAACTACTGTTGTTTGCTGAATGGACAAAATGTACTCATAGATTTGTCTTTTAAATACCTCTATTTATGCCCATAGATTTGTGCTGTGTCAGCCTGGGTCAGGGAAGCTTCTTTTTTTATTAATCAGTGGTAAATGCAGAGACTCATAACTGGTCAAAGTGCTGAGAATAAGGGCCTTGAATGCTCACCCATAAATAGGACATCGATATCACTGCCTCCAAGGCTCAGGGAGTGCGGGATGGGGAGTGGTATGGAAACCTGAGTTCCAGACAGAGCATGGCCATTGCACTCTTGAACTCACAGCAGCTGTGATTACCTGCATAAGATCTGGATAAGATTGGGTCTGTCAACAGTCTGTCATGGAAGGGAGGAGGTGCTCTGGGGCCCTGCCCCTCCCTAAGGGGTATATGCAGTTAATAGTTGATGGGGGAGGGAGGCACATTTTTTTAGTGGTGTAGTCATTAGTAAAGTACCTGTGCTCCTGTAAACAAACCCGCACCCAAGCTTCTATAACCAACCCTAATGAAACTTGTTGGAACACACACACACACACACACACACACACACACACCAAGAAAGTAGAAGAGGGGCTAGTTGAGAACAGGTAGATGATTAGTTGGAGGGGGAAGGGAACAAGAGAGGGTAATGGGGTCAGGGTTAAATATGATCATAATATTTTATATATATGCATGAAAATGTCATAATGAAACACATAATTATATATAATTAATATGTGAGAATAAGAAACATAAGAAAACTCAAACAAAATAAAACAGACCATGGAGACTTTTGAATTAGAAATGAATGCATTTTGCATTATGAAATGGCCAGCAGCCTACAGGTGCCAGAAGCAGAATGTTGTGGTTTGAATGTGAAATGTGTCCCATGGATTTGTCAGTGGCAGTGCAGGTGGGGACGTTGCTCCATTACTCAGGCACATATCAGCATGAGAGTTCCCTTCTTCCTTAGGGACCTTTGCTCAGGTAAAGGCCAATCATTGTTTTATCATAGAAAAGAATTTCAAGATGAGCCAGTATGATGCAGAGCTGGAGTTTATTGAAAGATATTTTTAACAGATTTCAGAACATCAGTTCATAGAAAGAGACCTACCGAAGAAGGAATAAAGAACCCAAGAACACGAGCACGGGCTTTGCAAAGAGGAGTCTACTAGTGGTCTTTGCAATAGTAATATTCAGGATTTGAATGATTTATGGAGTTATGATCTTAAAATGATTGCTGAAGAATTTAAATCCTATCTCAGCCTGATTCCTGAGGTGCATCTGACAGGATTACAATTGATATGGTAAAACTAGATTTCGGGGATGCAAGACATTATGATGCCTTTACTATAAACAAAGGTGATAGTCTTGTTTCTGACTGAAATTCCTAGAAAGTATCAGGAGAGGAGTGAGGTCCTATCTAAGGTCTTTGTAAGCCAGGCTTAATGCTATTTCAACATTCTAATAGTGTAAAAGAAACATTGTCACTAGAAAACTTTAACATGCAAGCCTTATCATCATCATTATCATCATCATCATCATCATCATCATCATCATCATCTGTACATCTGAGTGTGGCTAGCCATGTAGTGAAGGCTATTGCCCTCACATGAGTAGGAGATACATGGAAGAGGAGGCCCCTCAGTAAACATGGAGTAGAAGGAAGCCAAGGAAGGGAGAATGAAACACACGCTAACAGTGTGACAATGACATGATTATCTCTTTGAATATGGGCTTAAAATAATAACTAGATTCTATAACTCCTAATTAGTTCTTATAGTCTAGAATCTCCCCCACCTTATAATTCAAGAGTGATAATAGAGGCATATCAATCATTTTATTTCTGTAAACAAAACTCTTTGGAAATTACAAACTGTCTTAAAATAGCCAACAGATGATCAAGCAAGGAATGAGCCCCAAAACATTTCTATTGAAAGAAAGCACTTTGTCTCGAACACTGCAAAGGATGGATATGAGAATTTAAAATGCTTGAAAAATACTAAAAGAAAACTAAGTTAAAATGAGTACAGTTTGATCATAAAGTGTTTATGCAAATATAATGAAATTGCTAAACAATAAATTATTCAGTACTAGATGGTAGGTTTACCTATTCAAGCTTTGCTCTAACATAAACTGAATAATATGAAATAATCAGAAGGCAGACTGTGCTTCACAGGTACAACAGCTCTTAAAAACACCCAAAATCCCCCAAAGGCTGAAATTATTAAATAGGCATAGGAAAATGTGTTAAGTACTTCGAAGTTTACTTGGATTTTAAATCTCTTTCCAAAAGAAAGTGATTATAATACTTTTGAAAGTGATGACAATACTTTTAATAGTCTACTAAAGTTACAAAAATTGTACTTTGACTGTCAACCACATCTTGGTATGAATTCAGAAAAAAAATGTAACTGAAAGCATTCACTTAATATAGAAGTGTGATCTTTAAACATATATAATTAAGATTTTGTCAGAACATTACATTGAGTGAAAATCATGATACTAAAAATCTTTACATATAAATGTGGAACAGATGTCTAGTTGAAACTGTATAAACGATCCTCAAAGAATACTTTCTGTAACAATTTCAGTGCAAATACAGTATCAGGCAATATGCTTAGAGGTAAATAATTTATAACAGATATTTCAGGAGCTCAGTGTCTAAACAAGCTGAAGATGGCACTTTGATTCATATTAAATGCGAAACTATTTATGACATAATAATTTTGCCCCTGGGGACTTCAGCAAGCCAGATGTATAAATACTTTGGTTTATTTTCAAACCATGTAAGTAGAACATTATGTTGTGTTCCTTCTCTTTTTTTAAGAGCAAGTTAAGATTCAGCCCGGTCTGTGGATTGACATTTTAGCTCTTCTTATGATTTCCTTCTCTCTAGGTCTGTGGGATGAAGCCTGTGAATCAGAGGAGAGCATGGGCAGAGGAACACAGAATTCTGCCCAAAGGCAGGACTAAAATGGTGTACTGCTGTGAAAATGAAAGATGAGAGATGAAGTCTCCATTTAAAATTATAGTTTCCATGGTTTTATATAACAAATGAACATTCACTGCAGTTCTTAAAGATAGACTGTCCTTTGTTAGACAAGCCCCCAAGTGTCTTTGGAGGCATCAGGTGTCTAAGAGTAGGTAGGAGAAAAAAAAGATAAAACATATATAATTCAGAACTCCAGGGTAAATATTTTTCTAATTTTATTTGTCATATCCCATTTCACTTTAGTGAGCCTATTTAACATTGAGTTAAAAACAAGAAAAAAATTCCTCTACCATGCAATAGAAATGTTCCTGTCTCTTAGAATGTGTTCATTCTTCTTAGAAATTTTAAATCAGGTAACATCATATGACAAACACATAGAAATAACGCATCATAAATAGCACATTGCTAAAATTTGAAGCTAGAAAAATATATCCCACTATTATTTAGAAATTGTCTTTAAGTCAGAACATTGATAAGTCAAGGAGTTCTTGACAAATAAAAGAAAGAATTAAACATTTATGCAAGTAAAAACATTTGTTAGGAATGGGCTTGTCTAGTACTGTTTCATTCTTGCCAATAGAACATCATCAGCTCTGTTAAAGGGTCCTGGCTGATCTCTGCCAAATGGCACCAGAGGGTTCTTAAGAGAAAAGCACTAAGCTCAATTGTAGCTGGTAACATAGTGTTATTTTATTGAATGATTCTTTTTCAATGTTCCCCACTTAAGACAGTTTTCATGTTTTTTTTTAATCCCCTTAAAATTGCCCTAAAGCTTAACCATATTGCAAGCCTTTCCCCCACAGCTCAGCTTAAGTAAATCGTATTAACTTTGGAGTTGTGTAATAAAGAGCTGATGAGAGAAAATAAGACTCACTGTGAACTGAGCAAGAGTGCACCCCAGGTGCTTACTGAGGGGGTGACTTAACACTGGTGAGGGCAGCCGTGTCTGGTGTCACTTGCTCAGTCTAAGAAGTGAACCTGGCTATTTTCCTTTGTGTTAACTCACAACTATAGTTGTATGATATCCTATTTCCTCCCAGTAAGCAATGTTCTTCAAAGTCACATCCACACAAACTGAAACCAGGAAAGTCCTTGACTCGACAGGAGACTTAACTGAAGCCCCATCTTGAGGTTCAGGCTCAGATGTGGCCAGTTTACCTGAACAAATCTCACCCTATTGCCACCGACTATGGGGTTTTCTTCCTAAGGCACATTTCGTAGTTTGAAATTGATTTTATCAACTGCAGTTAAAGTTGGTCAAGTTAAGTGTGCTCGGGGGTTATGGACTTAACTATGGGGTTAACACTTTTTAACATGATCAACCCTGGTCTGAAACAGTGCTTGGATTTTTATTTGTATTACTTGTAAATCAGACAAGGTATATGTGGAGAAAGTGTGAGCTCTTCCTCAACTAAGTGAGCACAGGTTGCATGCTGAAGTCTTTTTTGATGATTTTCTGTACTGCATGGCAAATCAAGACAGAGCGAGAATTCTTCCAATTGCCATTTAAAGTCAGTGCTTTGGCATGACCACATTTTATTTATTCAACATGCTGGTGATATGCTAGAGGCCACACAGATACCAAGAAGGTCCTGTGGGCCACATAGCCACAAAGAAGACTGTCCAAGCTGACTGTCATTATTTCATTAGTGATAATATTAAGGTAAAAGTTTACAAATGCGGGGCAGAGTCTCCTCCACAGTGGTGTTTCCATTTATTAATCTCATTGTGGTTCATGCCTTGTTCCATCATGAACTGCATTGTTAGATTTTGGGGGGTAGGCGCTGAGTGCAAATCACAGTGACTGTGAACAGTACTCTGGGATCCTGACTACTTGGTATATTGTACTGTACTGTACTTTGTAATTCGACTTCGAGCCATGCTGGGGGAGGCAGAGCCCACCGTCTGGCTGAAGTGATGGTCGGAAGAACTCCTCACATGGCCAATGGTGGCCGTCCCTCCCATGCTGCTCACACCCCCACCTCCACTAAAGCTGCTCAGCCCAATGCCACCACCACCTGCTCCAGTGCCGCCCAGCCCCCCGCCACCAGCACCCACAGTGCTAACCAGGCCACTGCTGCCTCCAACACCACCTATCCCAGCTGTGCCACTAATTCCACTCACACCTGCGCCAGAAACCACCCTCTCTGTCACAATCACATTGTGGGCATTTGATAACTCAGGGTGCACACTCAGACTGCCCATCATGCCAGAAGTTGGTTGGATCACTCTTTCTGTCACAACCACATTTGAAGACTCTCTAGAGTTAGGGATGGTCAGAGAGGTGGGTAGACTAGAGCCTGGTGCAATTACTCTTTCTGTTACTATGACGTTTGATCCTTCTCTCAAGTCCGGCATCTCTAACATTCCATGTAAATCAGCACCAGAGATGGGGCCCACCACCCTCTCCGTGACCACCACATTCGAAGCCTGTAGGTTATCATGAAGGTGGACAGGGGGCTTCAGAGTGCCAGAGGTGGTGTATGACTCTGTCACAGTGACATTACCATAGCTCAGAGGATCAGGAATTGGCATAGGATGCTGTATGCCAGGACCCGAGGGGTAGGTGTTCTCAGAAATTACTGTGGTAGTGCCAAAATGTGGGGATATGGGTGGGAGTCCACTAGCAAGGGGCTCTGTTTGCTGGGGGTACATTGGTTCAGTGCACTGAGGAGGCCAAGAAGGATCAGGGTCTGGATAGGATTCGATTTCTTTTCCGAGGCTGATATCTGCCAACTTCTTAAACTTGGGGCCCAGGGCATCCAGGAAGCTTTCATCCAAGTCTTCTCCAATGAAGCTGCAACAGCCCACTGAGCCAGCAGGAGAACCCGCGCCTTCGATATCATAGATGAGCAAGCAGTCGTTGGATGGGCGTCCTTCGTCTTCATCTGCGTAAGCGTAGGCTTTCTGAATTTGAAGAGGAGAAAGTGAAATAGTGAGCACGTATTACGCAGTAATAGAACAGTTTGTACTATTAGAAGAATGTATCAACATTCTAGTATCTACTAGAAATGCTTTAAAAATCATTTCATAAGTGCTTGAAAGGATTCAGCTCAAAGTTAATTATTCCAATAGTATATTTTTTATTTAAAAAAATTTCCTTAGGTGGATTTGTATAAAATAGTGTATGTGGATATAAAATCATATACAAGAAGCTTCCACTGTTTTAAAGCCTGGACTATTTTATACCTAAATTAGAAGGAGGTAGATAAAAATGCTCTACATAAAAAAGTTAGAAGAAACACAATTTTCTTTGGTCTTGAAAACTTATGTATAGTTGACTGACTCACTCAGATTGTATTTTCTTTGACTGATTAATGTGACCTTTTTGGCAAAACAGGACAACTTGACTCTGGATTCAAGTTTTTGGCAACATCATATAGAGAATTCATTGGTGAGGCATTAAAAATGGTATACATATAAACTAACAAACTCTGTAAACACAGCACCACGACAGGACAGAAGAATCATGAATCCTGTTTTGGATGAGTTAGTTGTCAAAGACGGGAGGCAGTGACATTTGACCTGAAGCCTGAACGATGGGAGGTAAAGACAGAGAGGGAGAGAGGGAGAGAGAGAGAGAGAGAGAGAGAGAGAGAGAGAGAGAGAGAGAGAATAGGAAAATCAACATTGCCAAGGGGACTGGAGTAGGCCAAGAGGCCAATTTGTGAATGACTTTATCACACCGAGGAACATAGACTTCATATTTGAGATAAAATAGAGCTTAGAGCCCTTGGTCATGTTAACTTTGAGAGTAAAGTGCTCAGACTGAGACTTTAGAAATAAAGGGCCTAAAGATCAGAGGTTGGGAATTTGAGATTCCTGTCAAGGCCCTAGTGGGCATTAGTGAAAGTCTGGAATGTGGTGTGTGAAGAGAAAGGCATATGACTAGAAACCTTACCTGACAGAAGTAACTTTCCATGAAATTCATATTGAGACCCCCATCTCTGCAGTCTCTCATTGAATTTCTTCTTAGCGTTCCAGAATATTCTTGGCATATCTCAGGTGCAGCTGATGTTTTAACTCCATCCATTAGTTCAAATCCTGTTGCTCTTTCTCCCCCTCCCAGATCTTGCATTTCTCTGCCACAATACTCATTTGTATAAACTCCTAAAAGCATCAAACACATTAAATGCAATTTTGTAGTGTATTATAAGCTTAAACCTAACTTACTATAATGTACAGTTCTGCCATTTAAGGATGCGTTTTTGAGTGAAGAGATAAAGATAACACACAAAGGAGATAACTATGATACTGAAGGCAAAAAGATATTATTAATCAGCTTGCTAATTTATTTATTGGCAGATTTTCTACATGATGTGCTGGGAATGGAGGTGCAAAGAAGTTGCTAAAACCTATGGCCAGAGTAGTTTGATTTCAAATGGAGGCAAATTGCTTGAATTCTGAAGGTTAAATACCAATACAAGTATTCTCCCAATAGATTACTGAAATTGCACGGCAGGCGGTAGAAGGAAACAATGGGCTTCAGAGGAGGAGAAAGGTGTTCAAGGAGAAGCACTTTGTGTGAGAGGTGGGGAGAAGCATGCTATGATGCTTGAGCTAGTGAGATAAGAGGAAGGGCTCCCAAAAGGGGATGTTCACAGCGAGATGGATGTCCCCTGGCTTAGCATTCTAATCTGAGTTTGAGGAAACACAGTTTTCACATTTTCTATTCCCTGATGTCTTTCATGCTGTGGTAAGCTTTGTGCAAAGGTCCATAGACTTAATGAAAGAATGAATAAGTAAATATTGGTGGATTTGGGGAGTTGGTAGATCTGGGAACTAACTGGGGTCTAATGTAAGGGAGAGAGAGGAGTCAATGGTTTCTGCTTTCAAGGTGGGGAAATGGTGCCACTAGTGATGACATTAGGAGAGATAGGGCTAGCCAGCTGTTGTGACCAGGTAAAGAAAGTTGTGTAAGATACAAACTTTTCTATGTCTCTTGCATTTTAGAGTGTTTGAAGTAGAAAAGTAACCATTGCTGAAAAGTGTGGGAGAAAACCTAACAAAATCAGTAACATTTACCTTTAAAAAGGTAAGATACTGCAAGAAGTTATTTTTAAACTTTTTTTTTGTCTTTTTGAGACAAGGTCTCTCTCTCTGCAGCCCCAACTGGCTTGGAACTCACTATGGAGACTAGGCTAGCCTTGATCTCATAGAGATCTCCTGGGTGCTAGGACTAGAGGCATGTGCCTCCATATCTCACTTGTATTTTTAAACATATTTATTTATATTTATTTTATGTATGAGTGCTCTGCCTACATGTAAGTGCACCTGGGTCATGCAAGGCCCACTGAAACCAGAAGAGGACATCCAGATCCCCTGGAACTAGGGTTACACGTTAGCCACCATGTGGGTGCTGTGAACTGAACCCCAGTCCTGTGCAAGAGTCATCAGTGCTCTTAATCACTGAGCCATCTCTCTAGCCCAAGAGGTTGTTCTGACTGTTCTTTAGAACAGTAGCCATCACTTGCAGTGAGATTCTAATTGCTCCCCGGTTTCTGCTTGTGAATTAGTCTCAACTCTTGGTTCAAGACAAGTTGAATACACAGACTCATGCCTGTGCAAGGAGAAACCCTGATGTGTGTACACAGCCTTAATGGAGAACTTTGGAAGGTTTTGATAATATTTCGTCTACTTGTTTTCGATTTAATAAATTAAATGGATGTTTTATAGGTTAACATTTATATTGATGACAAAAATGGTCATATTTTTTCTTTGTCAAAATAAGTATCTAAAGTCAAAGCACTTTTGAATCATTAAACAAATTTTGAGAGGAGTTTTTAGCCTCAATAAGAACAGATCTACTCACACAGGCACACACACACGTATCTGACAATATAGATATCTGACAGAGCTCTACCTGCCTCTGCCTCCCAAGTGCTGGGATTAAAGACCAGGGCCTCCATGCCCACCACCACATCAGTAACAAAACTGACTCATGGTTTTACCTCAGCACTTCTATTTACAGAAGCTGTACTTATGTCATGTTTAATGTGCTTTCTGATGATCAAGGACCTTTTTAAAAATACAGCACATAGATTAATAATTATGAGGTTTTTCTTTACCATTTAATTTACAAATAAGTCATTTGAGAAGGATTATACACTTTTAAAGGCAAATAAGATCATACCCAAACAAGACACACAATGAGAACAGAGTTTCTTATTAGTCATCTGTGCAGTTCAAAACCCTTTTCTTACCGGAGTTGTCGATGCCTTCTATTATATTTACATTACCAGGTGGCATTTGTGGCACACAGATAGTGGCTATACCCTGAAAGACAAGAAACAATATTTTCCCACTTGTAATGAGTCTTTTCTTTCTCTAGTGATATATTTCATTTATTCTTAAATTATCACAGAATTCCTAAAAGAATGCTATTTAGGAAATGTTTGAAATCCATCTAAATTTGAACCTCATTTTGAAAGCCTTCCCTGGTGACTTCCACTGACTTTGGATGGACATTTGATTCCTCCTCCCTCCCGCATGAAATGTCCCCAACCAAAGCCTAGTGCACGCCAGTGACTGCTGCCATCTTCGTGGTGTGGAGACGGTTTCCGTGACTTCCAAAATCCCCAGGTCAACACTTACATCGTGGGGTTCCGGCTGTGGGCCTTCTACTGCCCATGTATGAATTGCTCCATCAGAACATTCTGGAACAGGCTCGAAGCGGGCTCCACCACCAGGGGCTCCTCCACAATCACAGCACAGCAACAAGAATGGGACCACTGCGAGGGGAGAAGGAAGGGCGAGGTCAGCAGTGGGCCGCCCTGAGAGCAATCCGCCTCAGTCCGGTCTGCTGCGAGCCTAGTATTTTTGAATTTAAAATTACTATGAAAACATCAGGACAACAAAGTAATAATCATCAGACTCCAAAATAGACATGAGCTTCAAAACACTAGACTGCAATGAATTTTAATCTACTTTATAATACTGCGTTCACGAATAGAATTATTTGGATTAATTGAAAGGATGATCGATTCCCTGTCATCGCGCAGAGAAACTGCAGGGGCAAAGGAGACCCGAGGTCCAGTATGGTGGGTCCTCCCTGGTTTCTCCTTCAAGTTCTTATATTTTATATTTTCTTGTTTTCGCACACCTACCTTTTTTATTTCAAGGGTAAAATCTCATTCAATTACTAACTGTTCTCATCAAAGCCATTGCTTTCCTCTACTGAGATGTATTTTCTTTAAATTATCCTTATACAGATAGAGAATATCACACCTTATCCAGCTCTTTTTCCTACTAACCCATTGGAGCCTTCTCATTCATTTATTTATTATTATCAAATAATCTTTTTTTTTTTTT
>NW_008333886.1:3597526-3617064 GCF_000622305.1 Nannospalax galili | reverse complement strand
CCTGTCTCATAAAGACAAACAGAAAACCACAAAAAAAAAAATGTTCAAGAGGTAAGTTATTTAAAGTCAGAGAAAATGTCATGAAAAACAAATGGATAGCCATTCTTGCATTATGAGAAATAAAGGCAGAAAAAATACTTTAGGTTCTCTGAATTCAAATTTCATGTATGTTTTAATTAAATATGTGAGGCATCTTCTGACACCAAGTTTTTATGATTCTACATTTGAAAATGGTAATGCTTGCTTTTTTGTTTTCATTTATTAATTTGTTTGAGACGGATCTTGGTACATAGGCCAGGCTTGCTCCAAACGCATGAGCCCTCCTACCTCAACCTCCCAACTGCCTGGATCACAGGTGTACAACCCCCCCCAACTCAGATGAAAATGCCAGTGTGTGCATCTACCTAATTATGATGTGTAGGTTTCAAGCTACTTGCTTCAGAACGCCCTTTCCTGCCTCAGTTTCTACCACCTGTGCAATATTACAGACTGTCTGGAACATCCACTGGACTGTTTCCATCGGTCCTTGACTGGGGTTACTCCAGTGGCCACAGAATGTGCGATGACCTCGCAGCACTTTTGCATCATCTAGTGTCATTGTGCGGGAACCAGCAGTGATTATTTCACAAGGACAAAAACAAAGCTCAGAAAGGTTAGGCAGGCTTGGAAAGACACACAGTTCAGTTGAACCCCAGGACTGTTTGATTCTGTTTTTCATTAAACTGCAGCCTAGCATTGCATTAAATCCCTTCGAGGTTGGGTTCCTACCTGTCATCCTGGCCTCTCCCTTACCATACCATTAGGCACAGCCTTTATTTCTGACCTTTCTTCTCAGGGCTTTGAGTTTTTTAAAAAACATTTTATTGACTGATTTTATTTTATGTGTATGAGTGCTATGCCTGCATCATGTAAGTACAGCCATGTCCTACAATGTTCACAGAGGTCAGAACAGGGCATTAGATCCCCTGGAACTGGCATTACAGATGGTTATGAGCTGCCGTGTGGGTGCTGGGAATCGAACCTGGGGCCTCTGTAAGAGCAGCCAGTGCTCTTAACCACTGAGCCATCTCTCCAGACCTGCATTTGAGTTTTTACATGTAGAATCTTTTGTCCTTGTATTGCATTCCCTTTCATCTGTCAGCTTAAGTCCTATTCGTGTGTCAAAATTCAATTCAGAGTTTATTTCTGCTATGCAGCCTTTTTCTGAATTCCTCCATAAATTATATCAGATGGCTTCACTCAAATAGCAATTTGAATGAGCTTGTCGTGACACTGTCCTGTGACACAGACAATGACCACAAAGCTTTTGCCTTCTACTGTACGAATCAGGGATCGAAGAGTTTGATTTTTTTTTCATATTGTAAATTCAGTACTAAGCACAGAAATTTCTTGATTTTACAATATAAGAGTTTATAAAATATATTTCATCAGAGAATCAGAAAACTTATTTCTATCCTCATCAATTTTGAGAGGCACATCAGACAGACTGTCAAGGTACTTACATCCTAGGACTAAGAAGCCCATGATGAGCAGGCCAATGCCAGCAGGCCCAAAGTGAACGTTGTCTGCCGTGGTTAAGGTATTAGGTTGTCGGTCTTCATTATTCATGTCTTCTGTGTTGACATCCATTCCCCCGGTTGAAGTATTTTCTTCTGTGTTGGTACTAGTGTCACCTCCAGTGTCCTGGCTATTGGTGCTGGTGTCTGTACTAGAACTTGTACCACCACTGGTACCACCACTGGTACCACCACTGGTACCACCATCTGTATTGGTTTCTGTCACCCAGCCAGAGCCATCGAGGTCAACAATAACTGTACCAGTGCAAGTTCTCTGAAGGGAATCTAACAAAGTTCAAAGAAATAGCAGCTTATACTTCAGCAAAACAATTGCCAGATAATACAGAGCTGTTTTCTTTTCCTTTGCTGCTTGTTTCTGCCTCGACCCCCATCAGTTCTGGAACTTCCTATAGCATTCCTGTGTTACTGTCTTATGTGACTGTGTGTGTGTGTGTGTGTGAGACATGTGTGTACACAGAACACAACTTCAGCGTTGCTCTTCAAACACTGGCTTCCTGTATTTGAGAAACGGGCCCTTACTGGCCTGGGACTCGCTGAGTGGGCTAAGCTGACTGGCCAGCAAGTGACACAGGCCCCAGGTCCCACCTCCACTGAGGCTGCAAGTGCCGGCCACCATGCCTGGCTTTTTACCTGGATTCTGGACATCAAATTCAACTCCTCACACTTGCAAGACAAGTAGTCACCACCAGCCGAGCTATCTCCCTAGCCCTGTGACTCAGTTTTTAAGTCAATCAATGATTGATATTATAATTAAGCTTATTATTATTACTAGCGAAAAATGTTTACTTGGTAAGTTATATCATTACTAGTCAGATATTATGTATACTTTGAAAAATAAAGACCTACAGAAAGACACAAAACATAAACAAAGGCTAACCCATAGCAACAGTATGGAAGGCCGCCTCATTGATACTTTTATGATCACTTGTCCTGAGTGATAATGCCTAAGTTGTTGTAATCTTACATTGACAGGATCACATGGCTCATACAACTTTGAGTGTTTTATTGTAAACTGTAAGCACTGCTCCATGCTTCAACACACATGTCATTAACATAGTTTCTAATGGCTTCATACTCTTATTCAATGGACCATGGTTTTCCTACTCAGTTACCTGTTGACACTGCTTTCAATATTTATTAGTAAAGGTCTTGCTGTGTTAGCCTCTCTGTGTAATCCAGCCTTCTAGATTTAGCACTTTACTTTTCTGAAGATTACTGTAAGTAGAATTATTAGATAGAAATACAGGAACACGTCCCTGGAGTCTATTTTGGTTTGTGCTATTTCATATAGATGAGCCTTTCTCTCAATGACAGAGCCCTGGAAGCCTTCACAAAGCCACGCATTTACCTAAGATTCAATATGTACTTTCACAATGAAAGAAACTCTCTGGAGGTGTGCAACAGATAGGTTTAAGGCCAGTTATTTGACAGCAAAGCCCCTCCCCAGATAGGTTTAAGGCCAGTTATTTGACAGCAAAGCCCCTCCCCAGATAGGTTTAAGGCCAGTTATTTGACAGCAAAGCCCCTCCCCAGATAGGTTTAAGGCCAGTTATTTGACAGCAAAGCCCCTCCCCAGATAGGTTTAAGGCCAGTTATTTGACAGCAAAGCCCCTCCCCTTTCACTCGCGATGTTCATGCTGCTGTTAGGCGTTTTGTTATTTTTATCATCAGCAGTGCATGCTGCTGCTGCTCTATTTTGCAGAAGACTGAGGTATAGCCACATGAGGCGGCTTCTCTAAGCCCCCGTAGCTAGTAAGTGACGGCACAGGCCAGCCACCTAGTCTCACTTCAGAGCTCAAAGTGCTCTTAGTTCCATAGCCTTGGTGGTTGAGTCTGTAAAGCTCAACAACCTTTATTGGGAAAGGGATTTCTTTACAATAGAACAATACATTTTAAAATAGCTGAGAATATCTATGTGTGGCTTCCCCCGGAAGGAGAAGTTGATGTCTTACCGTCTATAGATAGGATGGTTCCTTCGTACCTTCTCCCAATCAGCCTGTATTGGTCCATAGTGACTCTGTTTCTTAAAGTGATTATTCCTGATCTGGAGTCAATAGCTAGCAGGTCTCCTGGATTATTCCCCATTACATATCTGGATTTAGAAGAATAATGTAGAAATTCATGCCAGCTATCTTTAAAGCAGACTTTTAAAGGTTAGTAAGTAATGCTTTCACTGTAGTGCTTCACACGTGTGTCACAGTTTTCTCTCACTGCCCTGGCCCTTGCCCTTCCCTATACTTTCAGCCTCCTGCTGGCTGGACCCCTTCCTGCCCTCAGATACTTCTTGTCCCCAGCTTTCATGTCATATGTATGCACAACCCTTTCCACCACACTTCAGATCTCTTCCTTCCTTCTCATGAACTCCTAAAAAAAAACCCCAAAACCTTTTAAATTATCAAATGCATTTCTCTAGCTTGTAGTTATAACTCCTGCTTCTCATTTTCAGTTGCTGGGAATTTATTTACAGTACAGTACCAGCTATAGCCAGCCATTTAGAGATAGATCAAAGCTTTAAGAAAAAGGAATCACAACCCTTTCCACCACACTTCAGATCTCTTCCTTCCTTCTCATGAACTCCTAAAAAAAAACCCCAAAACCTTTTAAATTATCAAATGCATTTCTCTAGCTTGTAGTTATAACTCCTGCTTCTCATTTTCAGTTGCTGGGAATTTATTTACAGTACAGTACCAGCTATAGCCAGCCATTTAGAGATAGATCAAAGCTTTAAGAAAAAAAGGAATTATTATTATTATTGTTGTTGTTGTTGTTTTAGATGGAATCTTACTATGTAGCCTAGGTTGGCCTCAAATCCAACCCTCCTGCTTCAGCCTCCTACGTGCTGGGATTACAGTGAGCAAACATTTCCAGTGTGACATCTTTCTATGTTTGGGTGGCACAGCAATGCTCTTTGCTTGTAGTGCTACCTCCGGTTAGTAGCCGCAAAAGTATCATGGAAGATCGAGACCCTGGGATTTCCAGGGCTATCCTTCATTCTAAACCATTCCTTCACCCTTCCTTCCCAAGTGATTGCTTTATCCACTATGCCTACCTTCCCTCCCTGCTTCCCCTCTTCCTCTCCAAATGCACAGTGACCTTCCAAGACGCCCTTTGACTTAAACGCTTGCCACGTTGTTGTACTCTCTCCCTATCCTAGTTCGTGTTTCCCTGCTTATTTGCATGCTCCTGGCTCACACACTGGTTTAGTAACTGTCTCAGAGTTGTGCTAAGCTTGGAAACAGAATGTTGAGAGGAGTCCAGGTAGGGCAGAGGCAGCCCTCAGTGAACCTGCGCTGTAGGTGCAGAGGAAGTGATGAGCCACAGGGCTCGGTGTGGTTAGAGTGGGCCCTAAGCTTCCACACCGAGGAGAACATGCACAAAGATCTTGAAATTGCTGTGTCACCTGCTCCTCCTGATCAGGTCGTGTGCCAATACCTGTGCTGTATATACAGAAACCTTTCACAATTATATGGGAGATTTAGACATACAGAGTTTTTAAAAAGTGACACAGCACACATGTTCCTTAATGTAAATAGTTTTTCATAACCAAGTTACTGGCCAATATTTAGTGCCAGGAAATAACCAGAATGAGGTAACTGGATCCAGTGGATTTCAGGCTGTGCAACTTTGCAATAAGAAAATCAGTCCTATAAAATCTGGGGGTGGGAGGTGGGGGTGAGAGTTAGGGAAAACGCCCGCACATGTTCACCAGCTAATTGATCAAGAAGGAAGATATATAAAAGAAAGCTCAAAACTTTACATTATTTTCACATATTACACCTTCACAGTTCTATATTGTACATTTTGCATGACTTTTTGACTTTTTATGTTTTTTCAAGTAAATAAATCACAATTGGGTATTTAGCTCCTTTAAAATTGAATGACTTCAAAAATATTAAAAGCTATTTTAATTCTGATATTGAAGACTTATTCTTTAAGATAGTAGATACTTAAGTTCAATATGTGGTGAGATGCAGTTGGAAACTTTCATCCTTACCTAACATTTGTTGCCTGTAGACCCGTGTCCAGGTCTGTAGCCACAAACTCTCCCACTTTGTAGTTTGCTCCCATGTTACTGTTGACTACATATGTCTTTGAACCTGGGCGGAACACAGAGCCTTCGATGACATTTGTCACACTTACAGTGACCGCAGTTGCTGTGAGTTTATATTGAGAAACAATTGACTGATGAAATTCAGCTTTATTTCGAACACCGATACTAAGCTGTATATTCTGCATGGCTTCATAATCCAGGGGCTAAAAATACAGGAAATAGTTTTACTCTAAGAAAACATTCCAGAAGACAGAGAAAGCCTTTGGGGAACAAAGTAATTTCTTATGATCTTGTTAAATAACTAAACATAAATGCATATGGATATCAAACTATTCTTACTGTATCTTTAGCTTAAAGTAGACACATGCAAATATAGTAAGGGCAGGTCTCGTCAGGGATTCATTGCTGTGAGCGTTGGAAAATGGACATGGACTTCAACTGTCCACTAAAGCAATTTAAAGCTCAAAAGTCAACACATGGTCAAAATTCATGTATTTTCAGTACAAAGACAATTTATATTATTTTCCATCATTTCATGTTTCTTATAAAGTGATTGTTTAACAAAACATGGGCCAAAAATATATTGGAGATCTGGTGATTTAAAAAATTATTTATTTTTATTTTATGTGTATGAGTGCTTTGTCTGCATGTATGTAAGTACACTCATGTGTGCAATGCCCAGGGAGGTCAGGAGAGGGCTTCAGTTCCACTGGAACTGGAGTTGCCAACAGTTGTTAGCCACCATGTGGGTTCTGGGAATGGGTCCTCTGTAAGAGCAGTCAGTGCTCTTAACCACTAGCCATCTCTCCAGCCCCCTAATTTTATCCTTGAACAATTTAAAAGAAATTTCACTTCTGTGTGATTTTTTGAATGTCAGCTAATATGTGTGTGTGTGTGTGTGTGTGTGTGTGTGTAATATGATAAAAGTCTTTTCTTCAATATATTCTAGAAGAAGAATTAATTTTATACTATAAAGAATCAAGTGGTAATTTTCATTATGGAAGTTGATGTCCAAATCCACAATTCACAAAATTTACAAAACATGTATACCATGTGCCACATGAATCAAATATATTTTTCTGGGTTCCTATAACAGTATTTTAGATAAAAATATCCACACACTGAGTTCTCCTATTCAGCTAAAATTTTGAATCTTCATTCTAGAGTTAGTTTTATTTGCAACTTAAAAGTAGCAATGACAACACATCTACATTTGAACCACAAACATTTTCTCTAATAATAATGAAGGATTTAATGTATAACATCATGTTTGGCAGAGTAACTGTCCCATTTTTTTTTTTTTAGTAACAGGTAAGTGGAGTAACACACACACACATACACATACACAGAGATATATTTTTGAGATAAAGTCTCACTATAGCCCCAGCTCGCCTGAACTCACCATGTAGATGAAGCTGTGTTCAACCTCACCGAGATCTGCCTGCCTGTGCCTTTTGAGTGCTGGGATTAAAGGCATGTGCCACCACACACAGCCCAAGTGGAATAATATTTCAATGTAATATAGTAATTGGGATGAAATAGATCAGGAATCAGTTTCTCCTGCAACCAATCCTAGATAGTATCCTACAGAGAATGTGAGCTGAATAGCTAAGGGGTCCTAGGTTTAAATGTCTGTGCTCTTTACTAATGATAAGAACTAGAATGGGTTTCTGCTCTGCCTGACATCCACTTCTGTGTATGTGATAGGGGTTCGGTATAGCCTAATTTGCAGGATGCTGGGATTACTGACCAGAAACATCTGGAAACTATTTTGGACAAATGGAAGCTTCTGTGGTGACTCTTCTTAATTAATAATAATTGAATTACAAGAATAGCATAGGCATATTTTAAAGCCTGTGTTAAATCTGCTTTAAAAATATTGTTAAAATATTAACCTTAATGGTGAATAATACTTTTTTGTATGAAAAATCAATCAAAATTCTTATTTTAAAATACTTTCCACTGATAGGAACTTTTGGGGAGTATTATATTGATGTGAAGAAATGTGAGTGCTTATATTCCTGCAGAGATACAAGTAGAAACATTCATATGAAAATTCTTATATCTAGTTTTAAAACAGTAATTTTAATGATTTTGTAGACTCATTTATAAAATGTTAGTGTCATTTTAACTTTAATGTCTTGAAAAGGAAAAATTAACAAAACAAAGTCCTTAGGGAAGTTATACCATACCTTAACAACCTTTAGAATTCCTACGTTAGTTCTTTCATTCATTTCTATTTCAAACCAATTTCCCTCATTTCCAGAGATAAAAAAAATGACTGCCTTCCAGTTGTCTGAGAACTCTTCATCCAAGTCAATGATTCTGATCTGCAGCAGCTCTGAGTGGAGGGCATTTTCTTCAATGCTGACTAAATACTGAAACAAGAGGCAAGCAGTGTCACAGAGTGTGGAGAGAAGACGTTGTCAGGCTGTCAATGACAATGAACAGTTAAGTATTATGCTTATAATCTCATGTTCCATTGTTCAAATCCACTTTTTCTAACACAGAAACAATGCAAAAGAGAGTATGTGTCTACAGTTGGGCTGTAGGACAGTAAACACCACAAGTATGTCTGCAAACATAATTGTACCTATAAAAATTTAAATATAGTGGATTTAAAGCCATTAACTGTAATTCCCGAGAACAAAGGCTTACAGAGGACTTCTCCATATATGGGATGTTGTCATTGACGTCCAGGATTTTGATGTTGCACTCGCACTCAGCTGACATGCCATCTGCCCCACCATCGCGGTCTGAGCCCCTCACAGCAAGAGAATACTGGCCATATTGCTAAAAAGACACAAACACATTATACACAATGGCACACATGGTGCAGACAGTCTTTGTGTTACACAAAAGTCTTTTAAAATACTGGCCCACCATTTACATAAATCTATGATAGAGGAATAGCAAACAAATAAGACTGAAAATCCTCAGATCCACACTCAATATGGAAGTTGGGGCTTGTACCCCAAGGATGCTTTCCCAGCATCATTTCAAAAAGGCAAATATTTGTGTTAAAGACTTCATTTCTTAATCACCGTGATGTGTCCAGAGGTTGGAGAGCTAAACAAAGGGTGGGACTGGCCAGAATGAGCAGGAGGAAGATATGGTTCATCAAAGATTTATGGCCTGGAAATTATATGCTATAAACAATCAGCCACTGATGTACAAGAAAAACAAAATGGTGACAAGTGGTTTGTGTTTTGGGGAGGTGGAGAGTTGTGTCAGTGGAGCTACTGATGGAGGATTTATTCTTGATTCTATGCAGTGTTGTCTACACTTTTAAAAGCTGGTAAAAGCCATGGAACCTTTCTCAGACTTGTTTGTACGCACACACTCATTCACAGCTACAGGTGTAACTTCAGGGCACTTATCATTAAAGCTATCTCGGAGATCCCAGGATGTCTTTCACGGTCCCAGAATTTCCAGTGACTGTAGAGTTCCATTATTTCTTACTCCCTTTTCTTAGAGATCGTTGTTACTAAAGCTATTTTGATATTTAAGGATTCTTGCTGGGTTGGGAAAGGAAGTTTGAGGAAAATAGAAAATGCTAACTGACCACAACTTTCTCCTAAAAGTAACCTTCAAACAAGTCCAAAAAGATTGAAATGACCTAAAAACGATTTACATTTAGATCATTGAAAACATAAAAATAGGGCTCATGAGATAGCTCAGTTGGTAAAGGTGCCTGTTACAAAGCCTGATGACTGAAGATTGATCCCCAGAACACACATGGTGGCATGAGAGAGCCAACCCTCACAAGTTGTCCTTTGACCACCGCAGGTACACCATGACATGAATGTGTCCCATCTCCCCAAACACACATGTACAAAACTAAATAAATGTAATAAGAAGTTTTAAAAAATATAAAAATAGCTGTGTATGGTGGTACATGCCTATAATCTAGCACTTGGGACAGGAAACAAGATGACCTGGAGTTTGAGGCCAGCCTGGGCTACATGAGACCTGGGTTCAAAGTAAATACACATAATTTATCCTAAATTTAGGATTAATCATTAGAGAGACTTCCATTGAAAAATAGTTAATAAGTAAAATTAAACTTAATTGAGTATCAATTAGAAAATAAAACACCCTTAACTGGGCATGGAAGCATATGCCTGTAATCCCAGCACTTGAGAGATAGAGGCAGAGTGATCAGGATTTCAAGGCCAGCTTTGGCTACATAGTGAGTTCAAGGCCAGTCTGGAGTACATGACACTCTGCCACCCCCAAAATAAAACAAGTAAATAAAGAAAATAAAACAGCTTTACTCATTTCTCTAATATGTCCCTAAAGTATGTGGCATGTAACATTCTATGCAAAGGCAATATTTCTAAAAAAGGCCTAAGGTATTTTAAAATTAAACTGTGGGATCGCATGACAGGAGAGAAAACATATAAAGCAGGTTCTTGGAGTCACAAGTTCTATTTGTAAATGGAACGACTGGCCTGGGTGCTATTAAATTCCTGTTATTCTGTTCCTGTGACTCAAGGATTTGAGTAAGTGGCTGTAAAAGAGTTGCATAGAAAGCAAAGTCTTCTCAAAGGAACTTGGGGTGTGCGAGGCCAACGAGAGATGAGGTTTTTTAGTCTATGGATGCTTTTGGAACCACTACAGTATTCACACATTGGAGCTCACCAAGAAGGGGTTTCCTCACACACTTTTTTAACGGATCTTTTTCTCCCTATCTTCTGTGATTTTTAAACGTTACTTTCACAGAATAGTTTCATTGAGGCAAATCCTATTCAAATGATTAAATGAAAGTTGTCAAAAATAAATGATCTTTCTTTTCATTTTAAAGATATTCCTCAAATTATTTTTGTGAAATGTTTGTATAATTAAAATATGAACATACTCTTTTTTTTTTCCTCTCTCAAATTACCCTTCCTTTTGGATCAGTTCCTTTGAGTAAAAATCAATCTAAAGATAAAGAATTACCTCTCTGTCTAGAAAATTATTCATTGTTCTAATTTCTCCAGTATATCGGTTGATGATGAACATTGGAGAGTCTGAAGGCTCCTGCCTTATGATCTTGAAGGCTATTTTTGAGTTCAAGTTGTTTGGCTCGTCTGCATCGGTAGCGTTGAGTCTCATCACCAGTGTATCTAGAAATCAAGGGCAGTGGGTCAGAAATGGACAAGGAACACTATCCCAGCACAGTGGTGACCTTTCCAGCAACTACGGTGCGTTTGCTCTCTTCCCTTAAACAGCATCAACACACCAACACACTAACACCTTTCACTTTTGTCTCGATAAAAAGCCCACATTTGACTAGAAGACTGGACATGACTGTTAGGAAAGAAAGGAAACACGTCATTCTAACTTTCTATTTTAAATTTTAATATAATTTCTCCTTATTGTGAAATAAAATGGTATCTTTTCCGCAGTTTAGCTATATGACCTGACTTCTAGCTGGATGGTCTTGTCCTTACTTTTCCACAGCTGTGAATGAGGATGATGATAGCACCATCTTCACTGAGTTCATGTAAAAATTAACCAGTGAACCAGAGAAAATTAGATGAAGCTCCTACCAAATAATGCACTTTTAGTGAATACTATTATCTAGCTTGGAGTTTTATAAGTGGAATTATTGTTTAGCTTAGAAATGGTTCTTGGGTAAGTGCTGTGAAACTGGGACATTGAAGGAAGTGTTTGTTTAAACACATGCATTGTCCTGTCCCGTATTTTCTTCCTTAATCTTGGTTTTGATGAAAGACCCTGGAGAACATGACAAGCTGACAGCATCCATTCATAAACTGAAGTTCTTGCCTCCCCTCTAAACTGTTTCCAAACCAGTCTTTCCACAAGCGCAGCAGGGCATCCATTCCTTCCTTTCCCCCTCTCCCCCGTCCCCCTCTAATAATGTGTTTATAGCAGTCTTCAGTGGTGTGCTAAGCAGCTAACACACATCGCCACTCAGGTGACTGTTTAACAATGAAATGTTGCCATGTACAGAAAGCCATCAGGCAGCAACTGCACTTGGAGATAGATTATCAAAGCCCTTGAGAGAAACGCTACAGCAGAATAGGGAATGGAGAGGGTTCTCTGGTGTCATGAGCTAGCACCATGTGAGATAATATGCTTCAACCACTCACAGTGGGCCACATAGGATTACTCAGTGCACTTCAAATTGGCGATTTGAGTCAAAAAAAAATAAAGATGTGGGTTCCACATCTACAATTCAAATAATAATGAAATGAAAAATTCAAAAAAATTACATTCGTAATGAATATATAATTTTTCATGCCATTATTTATTGATCTCTAAGAAATATAGGATAACATATGTTTATATGACATTTACTTTGTATTAGGTATTATTGTCCTCTAGAGATAATTAAAAATCTGTAGGAGGATCTATGCAAATGTTAGATCATTTATATCAGCATAGGAGCATCCATGAACCTTTGCGTCTGCAGAGTTTCTGAAACTAAACTCGGTAGATCTGGAGGGCTGATTGCATTCATTACAGGTTATAAAAATAAAAGGGGGTAGTGATTCCTTTGCATTTGTTTTCATGTAAAACTCTCATCTTCAGAACAATGGTATGGAACAGTTTTCTGATGATGTTTGGCCGTGGACTTCCTTCTGTCTCCACTTTGCCTGTTCCTCCCAGATTCTACTAACCACTGTTCCCCTCTTCTGCAGGAGTGACTTGGT
Source organism: Nannospalax galili (assembly GCF_000622305.1). NCBI lineage: Eukaryota > Metazoa > Chordata > Mammalia > Rodentia > Spalacidae > Nannospalax > Nannospalax galili. The sequence goes on along the minus strand of NW_008333886.1, from coordinate 3,604,771 downwards.
TTCCACAAATGCTGAGAACTTGTGAATGGTGTGTTTCTGTGTCTGGTTTGTTTCATGTAAAATGATGACTTTTATGACTTTTAGGGTTACTCAAACAATTACAATGTGCAAGCTATTTCTGGTTCTTCTTTAGCAGAGCAGGGTAATAATCTATGACATATTTCAAAATAACTAGAAAAGATGAATATGACATTCCCAACAAAAATGCTTAATGATTAAAGCCTTTTAAATACTTAATGTCTTGATTTGATGATTATGCATTGCATTGAATAATTTACCCCCATAATGAGTGTGACGATCACAGGTGAGTGGGATTGCCTTTCCATACTCTCTGGCTGTGTGTTAAATCCTCTCCCTTCTGCTCTGTCACCACTGTGCAGATTCTGTTGTGATTTGTTATAAGAATCCCCAAGAAGCATGAGGCCCCTGAGCGAATTCTGATGGTTGGTTTGGAGGCACTCCTTGGATGACAGAGGAGCTACTCCCAGAGTTTTTCGGGATGCTTTTCTACAGCTTCTCTCTCATTCATGTTTACCTTGACACAGTTGAGCCTAGTTGCTGGACTGTTAACAGCGGCTTAGAAGCCAGTGTGCTCTTGTTTACCTACTAATGCGGATGACTTACTTGCATTAGAATTTTCTTCTATTTGTCCTATAAATGTAGTCATGGAAAATACAGGAGGGTTGTCATTTATATCCAAAACCCTGACTCTGAGCTCAAGGGCCCTCTCCAAATCTTGACCCTGTGCATTCAGAGCTCGGCAATAGATCTAGGACAGAAAATAAGAAGAATTATGTGGTAAGGCACATATTCATTATGTTATTACTTTCTGGAGGCATTATGCTAGGTACTGTAGGGGATTAGGAAATGACGTATTATTATTTCCCACTAAACATGGACACAAGCAATACATATACTCAGTAAAAGAAGACAGATGAGCATAAAATACCACTTAAGGAAAGGAAACCTTTTAAGTTAAAGGAAGAACACAAGTTGTATGACTTCATAGGCAAATGTATTGATTGAGATAGATCTTGAGAATTTCAACAGAGATTGGCAGGGTATTCCATGAGAAAAGAGTTATATAAAGGAAAGAAATGAAATGTTGCAAATTCCATGTTTAAGATTAAGAAAAGGAATGCTGGGCTGGAAGCTGGAGAATGTGGTCAAGGAGAATCAGGGTATCATTTTGAAGAACGTGGCATTTTTAAGCTAGGGAATGACTATGTGGCTATTTTATTATTACTACTTTAATTGTGGAGAAGTATAGTGTGTATTATTTCATATAGACAGTGTACTCTGTGCAACAATGCACTGCACCTCAAGATAGCCTGATATGGTTTCCTGCGGGTAGGCTCAGGTATCTGAACACTCGGTCCCCAGTTGGCGTTGTTTGGGGAGGTACGGTCTTGCTACAGGAAGCATGTCATTGGCTTTGAGAGTTTATAGCCTTGTTCCACTTCCTGTTCACTCTCTTTACTTCCTGTTTGCCTTTTAAGATGTGATCTTGCAGGTTTCTGCTTCTGCAGCCTGCTGTCATGCCTCCCCCACCCTTATGGACTCTCCCTCTGGAATCCTGAGCTAAAATAAACTCTTTCTTTCATAAGTTGCTCTTGGTCATAATGTTTTATTACAGCAACAGAATGGTATCCTACAACTGGTTTAGTCTGGTGAATTTGTAGGGAGATATTGTGGAGGGAAAAAAGTCAAGAATATAGATTTAGATTTGAAGACTAAGGAATTAAAGCCATCCCAAAAATACAGATGAGGACAGTAAATCAAAGAGGCAGGTACAGAAGAGTATTTGAAGGTGGTTTTTAAATATAATTTTTTTCATTGCTTGAGATTGAACCCAGGGCCCCACATGAGGTAGGAAAATGCTTGATCACCTAGCTACAACATCAGTCCTTTGATGGGGATTTAGTAGAGGATACTACAGGATGAAAGGAAGATTCTTTTTTTTAATTCATTATTATTTTTTATGTGTATGTGTGTATTGCCTGCATGTAGGTAAGTGCACCCATGTCATGCAATCCCCGTAGAGGACAGAAGAGGCTGTTGGATCCCCTGGAACTGGAGTTACAGACAGTTAGCTGCCATGTGGGTGCTGGGATTCAAACTTGGGTCTTCTGCAAGAACAGCCAGTGTTCTTAACTGCTGAGCCATCTCTCCAACCCCCAAAGGAAGATTCTTAATTTCTATATTTTTATTTTAAACATTATTAAGTGTTGATCATAATGACAGATGGAGGTGGCCAATGGCCAAGCAGAAGAGAAGTGAAGAAAAGGGTTGTTGGACTAAAGCCTTGAGAAATAAGTAATATTGGGACGGTAGTGATGTCCAGGAAAGGGTCCGGGAAAAGCAGAAAACTGACCATACATTTAGATTTGATGATGAAGACATCCAAGCTGGAAGAGAGAGCATTACTCTGTGTGTGTGTGTGTGTGTGTGTGTGTGAGAGAGAGAGAGAGAGAGAGAGAGAGAGAGAGAGAAGAGAGAGAGATGAGAGAGAGACAGAGAGAGACAGAGACAGAGAAGGTTTTGGGGGTTGTGATAAGTCTCTCCAGCCTCTTTAATGAAGCTGGTCCCTAGGTGAGCTGTCTAGAGTGAAATGAAGTTGTGTTTGAAGAGCTTTAGCTGTGTGACAATTTCTGCAAATATGGGGGGCAAGTCAGTGAAGGAGGAGTGAATATCTCAGGAGCTCAGGTGACAATATGAAATTATTAAAACAACAACAACAAAACCCCTCCAGTAGTTCAGTAGTTCCAGAGTCACTGCCTGGCAGTGGAATTAAAAGGAGCCATCTCTCAACTGAATTTTTTAATGACTGAGTAAAGGTTGGAGTCTTGTCCTTCTAGACAAAGACTCTAAGTTACCATGGAGCTGACTTAAAACTGACACTTTGACATTTTTGATAACACTTATATGAAACATTTCTTTATCAATGTCCTCTGCGTCTATTGGGATGCTTGTGAATTAAGAACCATCTCAAAATGCCAAATTTTGAGACTTGAAATACAATAAAGTACAATCTGAGATTTTTCAAAAATAAGTCACACCAGAGCACATATATCAACACGAAGTCCACTTACTATGAAGAAAGGTGTGACTTCCCGATCAACAATGGATGTTATATTGATTTCACCAGTTTTTTGATTAATAATGAAGATCCCATAGGGTGGCTGGTCAATTCCTACTCCAGAGATACGGTAAGTCACTTGCTGGTTTGCGGCACAATCAGAGTGAATCTACAGAGAGACACAGGTGAAAATATTATATAGTCCAAATAGGCTTCCTTCCACATGTGCTATCTGACAGCCATCTTCCCTGAGAACCACTGACTGTGGTGTCCCTGGTGTCATTTGGGAAACGTTGAAAACAGCGAATTGTGCTTTCAGTAGTTGTTACTCGATAAGTGCATATTTTTAATGTTAAGTGGCAATGCAATAAAATAAATTCCATTTGTGTTTCTGCTTGTATGCATTAATCTTTCCAATGAGATAAGACAATGTCTGTTTATCCAAGCACCTAAATTAAGTTTATTCCTTTAGGAACAATAGTTTTCATAACGTGAATGTTGATAGCACGGTTGTAGATCATAATTTCTCAGTGATTCATGTTTACCCAGGTTATAAAAGATGAGCTTTCCCCAGATTGCAATCCGTCCATCGTGATGTTCGTTATGCTCTGGGTCCACACTTACTTTGGCAATTGGGTTTCTCTTTGAGTTGTCTTCACCTTCCCGACAGGCTGCGGCAAACTTGATCCATTCACGTTTCTGCCTTCGGATGGAGTGCCACTTGATGGTACCATTTTTGGTGTTATAATCTCTTACCTTGAATGAGTAGGATGAAATAATAGTGTTGATTAACTATTATTTATAATTCATACTCCACTGGAGATTTTGGAGGAGATGTAATTAGAATGTCAGAAAGAGAAGATGGTTAGTGGAAAGTTAGTAATTTTGATAATCTTAATTTAAACATTGCACTAATTATATTTAGAAGAATGAGTTTTCTTTGGAATTTTTGTTGTCATTCCTAATCTGGCTCTTTCTCTCTCTCTCTATTTCACACACACACACACACACACACACAAACACATACACATATTCTTGTTTTTGTTTTGCTTATTATGGTTTTTAATATTTTATTTACTATTTTTATTTTATGAGTATGGGTGTATTGCCTGCATGTATGTAAGTGTACCCATGTGGTAGAATGCCCTTGGAGGTCAAAAGAGGGCATTGGATGCACTGGCACTGGAGTTATAGACAGTTGTTAACCACCATGTGTGATGGGAATTGAACCCAGGTCCTCTGCAAGAGCAATCAGTGCTCTTAAAGGCTGAGCCCTCTCTCCAGGCCCTATTACGGTTGTTTTTTTAAGATTGGATGTTTTTATGTAGTTCAGGCTGGCTTCTAACTGACAAACTTCCTGCCTCAGCCTTAGAAGTGCTGGGATTACTTCTATGCCTGGCTCTTTTATTTTTTAATTTGGAAAAAAGAAGATTTTCTGTGTCTTACCTGGATTCGAAATTCACTGTTAACTTCCAGTACCACCTATAGCAAAACAAAACAAAACAGAAACCCCAGGTGATCACAATGGTTAATTTTTAACTGAATGCTTTGATTTCTATATTATCTCATCATAAAAAAATCAGGTAGAGTCTTGTGAGTCATTGAACTTATTAATAATCTGCATAGTGAGTAGATTTGGTCTATGTCTAGGCTCTAGGTTCTGTTTATTTTTACCTTTCAGTTTTGATTGATCTCCTCTTCTTTACCTTTAAATTTAATTTTAATATATATATATATTTTGAGACAGGGTCACCCTTTAGTGCCTACTGGCCTGGAACTCACTATGTAGACCAGGGTGACCTTGATCTCACAGAGATCTGCTTGCCTCTACTGGGATTAAAGGGCTTTGCCACTCCTCCCAGTGGCTACTTTTGTTTTTTAACTATAGTTTCATTCTTAGCCTTTGCAGGTGCTCACAGTCATAGAGGTAGGCTAGCTGAGGGTGGGTAGAACTTGGGGGAGTGAGGGCTAGAAACTCAGGCTTTCTTAGCAAATGTGACTGAAGAATGTGGAAATGGAAAAGAATGCTCATAGCAAAGAACGGATATGTAACAATGACAATCAAAGAAGATGTCATGAAACTGAGAGGGATGGGAAGGGCGCATGGGAGGAGGCGTAGAGGGGAGAGGGAGAGGCAGATATGATGTAAATACAGTTCTTATGTACAAAATGCTTGACTGAGAAACTGAAGCCTGAATATTAACTTGTGCAAAATACGACCCAATACATTTCAGCATAAACATATGCTTTTAAAAAAATTTTATTTATTATTTTTATTTTATGTGCATGAATGTATTGACTGCATGTGTGTATGTGTGCCTGTAGAGGTCAGAAGAGGGCGTTGGATTCCCCTGGAATGGAGTTACCAACTGCTGTTAGCCACCATGTGGGTGCTGGGAATTGAACCTGGGTCTTTTGCAAGAGCAGCCAGTGCTTTTAATCACTGAGCCAACTCCAGTCCCAATTTGTGCTTGTTTTACAAGAAAATATAAAATAGCCTATTGTCTCAAATAAGTTACTAAATAAAGCATATTACAAGGAATTGACATTACATTTTTGGGAACTAAAAATTATGATTTTAATCTAATCTCACATTATCCTTATTATTAAATAATTTGTTTTGTGTGTGTCTATGGTATATGTATGTGCATATATTTGGTGCATGAGCACGTTTGTGAGAGTATGTGCCTGTGCTTGTGGACAGAGGACAGAGGAGGACATTGAGTGTCCTGTTCCACACGCCCAACCTTATTCCATTGAGATAGGGTCTCTCAGTGAGCTTGGAGCTAGGCCGGCACACGCCCCAGAGACCTGTCTTCACCCTCAAAGCACTGGGGTGACCTGCATGTATGGTCATACCCAGCTTCTTATGTGAATGCTGGGGATTTGATCTCAGGTCCTCAGGCTTGAGCAGTAAATCCCTCAGAGCCTTCCCCCTGAGCAGCAAACACTGCTGGGAGGAGCCCTCTCCAGGTTACTAATGTTTATGTGTAAACAACATTATCTGTAAACATTCTCCTGAAGCCCATCTTGACCTCAGAACTGAGAGGATCCACCACCAGTGGCTTCCTGTTGCCTGTGACATTTTAAGCACTCTTCCCTTCTCCTGCTTGTGGGTGGGACTGGCTGCAGCCTTATCTGTCTGGAAATCATTTCTTCAGAGCTCTGGAGCCTGTTTGTTCATCCCTTCTCTCTTGCGTTTCTCTTCCTGCCGTGAAGGGCCAGCGCCTGCTATTTTGGGTAACTCGCCAAATGACTAAGAACTCGTTTAGCTTTATGAAGCTAGGTCATTCATTTTCCCATGAGAGGCAACTTCGGCAGAAGACCAAGTATGTTTCGCCATAATGTCAGACTCACAACTGGAGGGGTAATTAAAAAACTGCCGAGTGCGCTTTAAAAAAATCTGGTGGGTTGATGTGAGCTTATTTTTGTTTTTAAATCAGAGTCTAGAGTAAATTCAGATACAAAGTATGGGACTTTTTACAGACAAAACAATGATATGAAAAGATTGTTGGGTAATCAGAAAACATTCTAATATTTTAAAAAATTCTCTGAGTCTTAGCTCATTTGTAAGTAGGTAGACGGACTTACACAGAATGCCTTTCCGGTCCTAATATTAAATTCCTGTGTGCCATAGGAGAATATTGAAGTATTTTGATCATGGGAAAGGTGTGCTAAAATTATGGGTTTGAAAGATTACTTGGGCAACAGTTGTTAGGAGCGATGGGAAGAGGCAGAAATTACAGGCTGAGGGCTGTTCCTTCTTAGGTGTCAATCAGGCTAGAGGTGAGGGGCGGCTGATAGAAGCAGACACAGTGGGAAGCACAGGGAGAGATCTAGGGAGAGATCTTGGACTGATGGTATCCACAGGCTAGAGAAGAGACAGTGGTGGGGGCAGAGCGACCTCAATTGCCAGCAGTCCTAAAAAGTGAGACTAGAAACAATGTGGTAGGGGAGGCCAGAGAAATGCCTGATGAAGATGCTTAACAAGCCGAGCGAAAGCCTGGATTCATAGTTTTGAGGAACATCTACTGAGGGAGGATTGCTGACATCACCGGGGAATTTGAAACTTCCAAAGAGGAGGATACAACAAAGAAACAGCCTGTAACTGGGGTGACGGCCAGGGGAACTCCTGTGTTTGTATAAATGGAAACAAGTGGAAAGGG
>NW_008333886.1:3575117-3597500 GCF_000622305.1 Nannospalax galili | reverse complement strand
GAGAGAGAGAGAGAGAGAGAGAGAGAGAGAGAGAGAGAGAGAGAGAAAGGAAGGGATGAAGGAGGGTGTGAGAGACAAAAGGAGAGAGGCAGGAAAGAGGGAGGAAGGAAGAAGGGGTTAAGGAAAGGGAAAGAAGACAGGAAGGAGGGAGGGAGGGAGGGAGGGAAGTGTGCCATACAAATAGGAGAAAAAAATACAGTGCATTATAGATTTCAAAGAAGGGAAACCAAAGGACAGAATCAGATGGTCTTAAAAAAAAAAAAAAAAAAAAACCTGGGCTGTGTGACTATTGAGCAAATTGGACAGTTTTCACTGTTTTTCCAGAGAATATTTTCAGCTCGACAGAACAAACATTGGCCTGATCAAAAGGAAGCAAAGAATAAAAAGGAGGGACATAAAATTACTTTCCCAAGAAATTTGATGATAAAACAAAGACAATGGTAGAATTAGATGTGGGCATCAAGGGCAATTTTGTGAGTGAGGGAGAGAGATCTGTGATTTTTTTTTTTTAAGTTGAGAAGGGAAGGAAGGTAGTTGTGACTGGAAAGATGAGACATTCAGAAGGAAGATATTTGACAGAAGTGTGGTGGAGAGAGCAGAGTGGTGGTCTGGAGAAGGGAGGACTCTGAAGGCAGAGGGCAAGGGAGAGAGGAATGTAGATTAAGATAAACTGATTAAGAAAGAACAGTGTGCTAAATGACCTGGTCCACATCCCTAATGCAAAGGCGAGGTTATTTTCTGACAATGATGGGAGCAGTTTGGGTTTAGAAATAATCCTGGAATGTGTGCTGTGCAGACAGTGAAGGAGATTCCCTTAGAGACAGGGTCTGTGAAACTGCTCAGCAAACCTCTGTCTTCTTGCCTACTGGATACTAGAACTGAGGAAGTCACTTAGTCTGTGCCTCAGTTTCTCCTATGTATTTAAAACTGAAGTCTTTTGGAGCCCCAAAGTTCTACAAAAACAGTGGATAACTCGTCTCAATGAGTTCATCCCTTCACGTCCATTTTGGAACCTGTTTATTAAAAGCCATAGAATGTGAATTCATGGCAATTTTAGTGATTACCCAATTAAAGTTTGTGTTGTCGGGTTTTTTATATTGAAATTTATACTCTGTACAATAAAAATTGACTTGAAAAGGTAAGTCTTATGAAGACTTTCTTTTGCATTTAATAGTTGTGAGGTTGTCACATTTTGTTGAGTATAATTCTGGTGTCTTAATTGTTAGATACCTCATGGGAATGAGCTGCAAAGAAAGGTAAAATGCAATTTACTTCTTTTTAAAAATCTCTTTTGTCTTTCTTTTGGACAGAAAGTCATGACACTAGGATTGACCACAACTCGGTGGGTTGATTTCTCATGTTTATTCATGGTTTCTTAGTTTCTTTGACATATCTATATATATAGTGGGTCCAAGGGAGCTTGAAGACTTTAAAGAGTCTAGACCCTAAAAATATTCAGCTAAGCTTTAGATGAAATGTTGAGTATACCCATACACTATGAAAATGTTAGGAAGAAACAATAATCATTTCTATGCTCAACACCTTGATGGCATTTTTGGGAGTGTATGTGGGAAGAGAAACATGAGCTACCCCAATTTCCTTTTTGGTGTCTGTTCGCTTGCACTGGTTGAAGGTGCTGTGAGTGGCACGAAAGTTAATCAGACATGAGACTTGCCTTCCAGTGGTTTACAGTTGGTTTCACAAGCAACAACCAGCTGCCAATTTGTAGAGCTATGATTCTCATTAGACAAGTGTGAAGGACTTCTCTCCATGCTCATAGACCAATTAAGAGTGTGGCTCACCTGCCGATCCCATGGACACAGGTGGACTTGGCTAAGTCCAATACAAGAGTTTGCACACCAAGCATGACTAGCAAGAGTGGCATTATCCAGCGCTCTGAGAGGGTGTTCCCTCCCCTGAGTGAGCAGGAGAAACCTAACCGCACAGCCCAGCACAGCAGGCTTCCCGACTGCATTAGGCAACATCTGTCACTCAGAAGGATGTGCAGCAATAATGTTCTTATTGAGTGAAGAGGTAACTGAGAGTTAGCTCTATGCTCTGGACCAGCATCTTACTAATTCACAAGATCCTTCCCACAGGAGCATCTTGGTTCATTACAGTAGCATCCCCTCGCTTTCGGTTTCCTTTTTATTTAAGTGCTTTCCCACTGTGGCAGCCCCAGTCTAGTGGAGATAAATCTGTGATAAAGCGGACAGAAGAGGCTAGCCCTAAATTTGCAGTGAAATAAGAACAATTTGTGAGCACCAATGGGAATGATCCTGCTCAAGTGTACGTCTTACTGATTGCATGAATAGAATACTGTTTCATTTAATATAAAATATTTAACTGAAATACTACTGTCTGTAGGGTGTATCGTTTTCATACGTGCACAGAGATGCGTAGGAGTCCCCCTTTGGCTTATCCGTGTTTGGTCCACAGCGGTTGTTTAGGTATTTCCTTGCTTTTGGAGTCACTGAACATAATTAAGGGAACTTAAGATGTCTGATTCAAATAAGTTAATGAACTACGTCCTAAAATGAATATTATTTTCACTGTATGGTAGCCTGAGTGCTGAGAAATTTCTTGAAAAACTTCTTTGTTTTCTAAAAATTTTCAACAAAATTCAAATTGTGGGGTTTGTCTATCAGGTAGTTTTTCTTTTTTAATATAATGAACTATTAATGCTATGAAAAGGGTAGATCAGAGCCAGATGTAGTAGAGGTACATGCCTATAATCCAAGTTCTCAGGAGACAGAGACAAAGAGGGTATAGAGTTCAGGACCAGCCTGGGCTACCTGGTGAGTGTAGGCTGGCCTGAGCTACAGAGTAAGACACTGTATCAAAAAGTCCAAAACAAACAAAATCGAAAGTATGTTCAGTGTGATGATTATTTGGTAATAGATAAGTTTGCCTTTATAGAAAAGTCATATTCAGATTTGTACAGATGTTAAACAAATTAATGATATCAGAACTTTGAAAGTGTTTTTTTTTAAGAAAATATTTTATTTAACCAGGTATGTGAGATCGAGGCCAGTCTGGCCTACATAGTGAGTTCTAGGCCAGTTGGGGCTACAGGGAGACCCTATCTCAAAAAGACCAAAAAAAAATTTATTTATTATTTTATGTGTATGAGTGTATTGCCTGCATATCTGAACAGCACCCACAGAGGTCAGAAGAGGGAGTTGGATCCCCTGGAACTGTAGTTACCTGTGGTTGTTACCTGCCATGTAGGTGCTGGGAACTGAACCTGGGTCCTCTGCAAGAGCATCCAGTGCTCTTAACCAATGAGTCATCTCCCCAGCCCCTAAAAATGTATATCCCAGGCTAGTCTCAAACCTGTGATTCTCCTGCCCCTACCTCTTTAGCACATCCTCTCAGTGTGTACCACCACAACCGGCTGCACGTGTATTTTAAGAAATTAGTAGCATTCTAGAAATCCTGCTAGTTTTGCTTTGATTTCTCACAGGGCCCGTGTTACATATTTTACAATCGTCATGGCCATCTGCACACATTGTCTTTTGTTTGATGCACAAGTAATATTGTTCTCTGGCAGAAAGAACCTATAACTCCTCCCTCCATATACTGATCTCATGAGGGAGAGGGAGAGGGAGAGGGAGGAGGGAGGAGGGAGGAGGGAGGAGGAGGAGGGAAGAGGGAGGAGGGAGGAGGAGAAGGGAGGAGGAGGAGGAGAGGGAGAGGGAGAGGGAGGAGGAGGAATCAGTTCATGCCCTTGACTAGCAGTGCAGTATCAGGTGTGAGCCACCATCTATCCAGATCTATCTGAACAGTGGAAAGGTCAGGCAACAGTCTGAGCCCCTTAGGAGTATTCCTCTGCTCTGCTCTCTCTGATCTAACTCACTAGTTTTAAAAGCACTTAACTTTCATACACATTGAGCAGATAATGTGATATGTCACAAACATAGCATGGCCCAGCTCACCACTGGATAGCTTTGTGTGAGAATATTATCAGTTTAAATGTCTTCAAGATCTCCATTTTTCAAATGTGCTCCGAACATGGGTTTTCCTTTATTGCCTTTGAACAGAGAAGAATATAAAGACTTTGTGCCATTTGTCTCCCCTTTTCCTTTGGGAAAGACAGACACGCACGGGGAGGGTAAGAGACAGGAGAGCAGAATTACTTATTATAGTGGTCACTGTCTTTAAGGCAAATATATTGAAAGGAAAAACAGACTGAATAACTTTAAAGGAAAATTACCAAAATCATCCAGTAAACTTGCAGAAGAATGAAATTAGACCCTGTGCAAAAGTCAACTCCAAATGAACCGAAGAGCTCCATGTGAATACTGAAACACCGAGACTGTTAGAATACATAGGTAGTTCCCTACAAGACACAGGTGAGTAAAGGACTTTCTAAATTGGACATGAATCACTAAGCAGTAAAATTAGGATATTCAGAGCCTTAGAAAGTGAAATATTTTATAAAATGTATTAATCTGAAAACAAAACACGTAAATTCATTATAGTAAAAGTTCCTAAAGAAATAAGTATTCCAAGGCATATGAAAACCTTGCACTAGATTTCACAGTAAAATATGGTCACACACCTTGTTTCTTTCCAAAGTTAATCCAGCAGACAAAATATACCAAAACTTATAAAGTCCAAAGTCCCAGAAATCTCTCTCCAAAAATAGAAAGTTCCATGAAGACACATGATTTTGATCAAATGATATTTTTTTTGAAAAATGGCTAATTAAAGGCTAATTAAGAAGTGGTTATTTAAAGGAATTTCATAAGATACACTTAATTAGAAATAAGCACAGAAGTTGAGAAGCAATATAAATTTGATAAAAGCACATAAATGTTGAGGTAGAATGAATGAATTGAAATTACACAATAAACTTTAATAAGTCAACTTTATATGAAGTTTAAAATTAAAGTATTTGATTATTGAGCAGGACAGATATTCCTACAGCCAAATGACACTGTACAATATTCATCGATGCTCACCGTATCCCAGGTTGTGACAACAACTGAGCATAAAAAGCCATTGAAAAGTTCATGGAATAAGAGTCACATCTACAGGGCAGCCTAGAACTAAAGCTATTAGCTTCTTGGGACTAATTTTTAACTAAACACTACTGACGAGGATCCCCTGACCTTTTACTGCTCACTTCTGGCATAGAACTCAGGACCTTATGCTTGCTAGGCAAGCACCCCACCACTGAGCTACATCCCTAGTCCTGTGATCTCTCTTAGTAAGTAAAATGAATTCAGCCTGCTAGCTAGCAGCCGGTAAATCAAAGACCTAACTTGTTAGAATACAAACCCAACATTCCAGTTCAAAAATTAAGCAAGTAGAAACAAATAAGGCTGTGTCCTGCCAAAGCTGGAGGGTGAGTTCCCTGGCACCTGCCTTTTGAGATTACATTTATGCTACTGTGAGAAAAGCTATGAGTTTGAAATTTTTTATGGAATGCGAAACCAATCTATTGGCTTTGTGATTGTCACAGTTATTGCCTCTAACAAGAGAAATGAATGACCTGTGGGGGCAACACCACATCACTTTACCATATTTTCTGACCATCATATTTACCACTGTCTCACATCTCTCATTGACTTTCCAGTTCATAAGAACAGGGTAGCAGTAATTACACTTCCTACTTAATTATAGCCATTCCCCCAGCTGTTGTATCATTGATAAATCTCCTAGAGTTCCCTTTTGTAAAAATTAGCAGTGTTGTTTTCCTTCAACTCCTCAACAGCACAGGGGTTTGGTATGAGCAGGATGGAGTCTGACAAAATCTGGAACCAAGGAGATTGCTTGGATTATGAGGTCAGTCAGACACTTGTGACTTTAGTGTACACAAATCCTTTTGTGTCCTTAAAAATGTCACTTTGTCAACAAAAATACCCAAAATGTTTAGATGGAAAACTCAGACACACCTGGAATATTTAATAGAAAAGCTCCACCAGGCCAATGAAAATTTGGATAAACAAAGTAAGCATCAATAGGAGTTTCCTGGGTTCAGTATTTTCCCAGTGTGACTGGGCAGTATCCTGGATGTCAGAGACGTTGTTATGGTGAGTGGACGCTGGGGCATTACTATGATTTGGAGTCCTCAATTAAAGAGAGAAACACTACTTAAAAACCTAGTTCGTAAAAATCACCTTGTCATTAACATAAACTTTTAATGGGTTTAGCATGGAAGTCCCCGCAAATAACATTTTCTAAAAGTCCTTGCTCAGTTAAGACGAGGATGGGATGCAGGGCTGCTCTGGCAGATTCCACTCACCAGGAAAATGAACAGCAGCGCAGCCGCCCTGAAGGAGTGCCAGTCCATCGCCGCAGCCGGCTTCGGTTACATCCACGACCAAGGGAGTTTTGTTTGTGCTCTGTTCTTTTTCTTTCTCCCACTCAGCTGCTGTCTGATTAAAATAATTTCCCAGTAGATGTTCTTACATGCAGGCTTTGAGGTGTTTCTGCCTTCCTCTGGGAGCGGGACGGAAGGTACGTATAACCAGTCTGGATCCCCACCCTAAAAAGTTGGGCTGGTCTCACTGAAATGCTTGACAAGATCATCAGTGCTCCCAGGTAAAAGCTTAGGGACACACCCTTCTTCCAGCTGAAAAGCTGCTCTCTATGGGACAAGGTTGAGTCTCTCCTCTCCTGAAGCCTGTCTCAGTGACAGGCAGTCCTGTTGCCAAGGCAAGGGGCTTTTACTCCGGTTGAGGGCTCCTCAGCCACTGACAAGTTGCTTAGTTTCGCCTCCTATCAATAAAGCTAGTGTATTTGGGGGTGTTCACATCATTCATAGGAATATGCAGTCCATGTTCAGAGCTAAACCCTCAGGTCACACTACAAAATTATAAGCTTTCCATTTTAGTAGATGTTAGGAAAGATGCAGGTATTTCCTAAGCTGTTAATAGAAAAATTGCTAATGATGAGTGAGAATTTATTTTTTAAAGCGTTAATTCAAACACTTAAAATCATTCATCCTCTAGTAACTCCTAATTTCCTTTAAATAACACGCCTGAGTCCAGGGAGGCCTTCATTTTCTCAGTTTGGATATTTTCTCTCTCCATTTAATTTTCCTTCTTTTAAGAGTCTGTCCTTTTCAAATGCAGTTAAATAAACTTTAAAATATCGCTTAGGTAGATTCAAAGTACAAAGACAACCCCCAATGAAAATCCTGTTGAGAGTTTTTAAAGCGAAGTTCAGTGCCTGAGACACTCGTGGGAACGCAGCAGGCTGCGCTCCAGGTGAGGTGGGTTAAGTCAGTGACGATTCCCAAGCAGGGAGCCAAGAACTGCACAGCGAGCCAATTAGGACGCAGGTGGGACGCTGCCTACACACGCAGCGCTGCATGGGCCTGAGGTCTGCCAGAGCAAACGCAAACAGGCCACACAGGGCAGCATTCGAACAGCTCTGGGATATCTTCCCTTCCCCTGGCAATGCCTCGTGCAAATATTGTGTCTGTGATGACATGAGAATTATGGTCAGAGACTGTGTGACATGTCCCAGAAAAGGAAGGATCTGAGGGTCAGTCTGCTACAGGTGTGTGGCCTTGGCTACTGGACAGTGGTTTGAACTGTCTCCTGACTCATCCTAGACCCCAGAGGGAAGGAGAATTCCCCCTCGCTTTGATGGCTAACCATAGGAATTGGTTGGTGTGAATAAACGAACTAAAAGGGGGTGCTGACCATATTTCTCACTGGTAAAACAGAATGTCAGTGTAGAGCTGTGACAGTCTGAGCAGGAGGATCATCTGACCAGGGATGACAGAACACTCACTGGGCTCCAGAGGCAGGAGGACCTGTCAGTGACAATGGAATGTTTTATCCACCTGGGATTCTGGGCTCCACGCCAGGGTGTGTATGGGCCCTCTTCATCCATTGAATTATCTTTCCCTGAGCCCAACCCTGGCTCCACCCTAACTCAAGGCCCTGCTCCAACAATCCCATTCAACCAGACGGTTAGGAGGGCAACAACCTCTCCAGCAGCTTTCTGGAAAGGAGGTGAGGCAGAGCCCCAATCTTGAAGGGCAGTGGCAGTCTTGATAGAGCTGGCTACATCAAGCAAAGTGAGAGAGGGCATTCAGAGTCATTGTTCCCTCTCTGTGGCCTCTTCCGTCGTCCTTTCCTCTTTCAGTGCTGCCCAATAGAAGTTTCTGCAGTGCTGGAAGGTTCTCTGTGCTGTCCAGTATGGAGGTCCTTGGTTATCTGTGACTACAGAGCAATGGAAACAGGGCCACTGTGATCAAGGAGCTGCTATTTACCTATCTATTTAGTGTGAGGTTCATGTAAGTGTGTGTGTACCCGTCTCTACGTTTGCATTCACCTGTACACGGGCAAGGAGGACGCTGAGTATTCGCTTCTGTTGCTCCTCACCTTATTCTCTTGAGATGCAGTCTCTCACTAAACCTGGAGCTCACTGTTGGCCAGGCTGGATGCCAGCAAACCCCGGTGATCCTCCTGCCTCTGCCATGGACAGAGCTGGGGTTACAGGCATGCGGGGCCACACCCAGCTTTTCTATGCTGGTAGGTGCTGGAGATCTGGACCCAGGTGCCTACACAGCAAGTCTGCTTTTACCTACTGAGCCATCTCTTCAGTCCAGCATTTTTAACTTTAAGTTAATGCAAATTTAAAAAGCATGTTGATGAAGCCATTCTTCATCCTATCTTACTCAAAGTCTCACTAAGTTCCTTCCAACTTTAAAAACTCATCATCCTTCATCCAAAGTGCAAAAACCTAAACTTCCTTTAATTAAATCCATCCCCTTACTTTTAATAACTGGGGAAACTACTTTTGTTCCAGTTTCAAATTAGCACTTCTTTTGTTTGTTTGTGTTTATTTGTGGGTTTTGAGACAGGGTCTCCCTGTTGCCCCAGGAATTTGCTATGTAGACCAACCTCACAGGGATCCTCCTGCCTCTGCCTCCTGAGTGCTCTGATTAAAGATGTGTGCCATCATGCCTGGCTTCCAGTTAGCACCTAGACAGGGTATCATCATCTCAGCCAGTGCTGGCCTTGAACTTGGGATCTTCTTGTACAACTTTCCTAGTGCTGGGGTTATAGATGTCTACCACCATGCCTTGTTACTTTGACTCACCTTTCAGTTATCCCATTATCTTGGGCCCAGACCCCTTTCCCGGCCCCTTACTACTCCTCTTTCCTGCTGTGAAGAAGCTAGGATGCTTTAAAGCCCTACACAAGCTCTTCACTTCCTTACCCACATCGTCTCAGTCCTGGCTGGTCTCCATGCACACACCTACCTGGCCCGCACTGGTTGGGATGTGTATCACTCCTCATTTCATGAGAGATTTTTATAAAATTTAGGGGGATTTTATGAAATGGGGGGAGGGGATTTCTGTGGTGGAATTTCCCTAGTGAGCTGACCAAGTTTCTCTTAGGAACTAAAATTTGGGGGGAAAATATTTCATCTTTTTGATAAAATATTGCAAACTCCCAAATGTCACCCCAAAGGCACTATATTCCTGTATTTGTTCAGATGCTGGGAGACTCTCTTTCTTGAAAGATAAAATCAATCTCTTTAAAGATAATAGATTTTATTGAAACACAGTTTTCTTAGTATAATTAATGAAATTCACTGTTAATCCAACCCCTTTTCCACAGTGCCACCAATGAGGACTCATTTTAAAGAACCTTTCAGAATAGGCTTTTGTGACATACACGAGCTTTCAGGTTCAGTATGTGTCAAAATCATCCTATTCAACCCTGCACGTTTTCTTAAAGAAGAGATGGGAGTTCAGTCCCCAGTACTGCATAAGCCGGCTGTGGTGGCACGGGCCTGCAGTCCTAGCACGCAGGAGACTGAGGCAGGGGGATCAGAAGTGCAAGGTCATTTTCAGCTACATAGTGAGTTTGAGGCCAGCCTAGGCTACATGGGACCATGGCTAAATAAATAAATAAATAATAGATGAGGACAAAAGTAGATCTTTAAAAAAAATGGAGATGAAATGGAGGTAAAGGCGAACGTATTAAGAGTAAGTTAAACGGGGCAGGAGAGTGCGTCAGCCTTGAAGAGCACTGGCTGCTCTTTCAGAGGGCTTAGGTTCAGTTCCCAGCACCCACATGGTAGCTAACAGCTCCAGGGGATCCAATGCCCTTCTCTGACCTCCACGAGCCTTTCACGACATGGGTGCACTTACACTACATGCAGGCAATACACTCATTCACATAAAATATAAGTAATAAACTATTTTTAAAAAGAATAAGCTAAGCAAAATTTTATTTTTTTGTGTATGTGTGTTCACATGTGTATGGATGTATGTGTGTATGTGCACATGAATGTGGAGCCCTGACCTTGATGTGTGGTGTCTTTCTTGATTGCAGAAAGGGCAAAGCTTGCCCCCTCAGCTAGACTGGCTAGCTTGCTCCAGGGATCCCACATCCCCATCTCCCATTCCCATGTGCTGGGATTCCAAGCAGGCTGCCATGCTTTCATCTACGTTCTGCACGTTTACTCTCTGCTTGTGCAGTAAATGCTTTACCCTCCCAACAATCTCTCCAGCCTACAAAATTTGTTTTATTATTAATATCTGTATTAATGTTCCTGAGAGGTAGGTTTTATAGTGCTCAAAATTAAATAATTCCTTAATAAGTCAGTATCATACACAAAAAGGTCTGTGAGAAAATACTAGATGAAAATGCTCCTTTCATATGCAGCAAACAAATGATGTTTTATACTTAACTGGATTTCTGATTTCAGCAAAACAGCTTTGGAAGTACGTGGGACATCAGAGGGAACTTTAAATAGGAACTACTGAGAATTAGTATAGGATTTGCTAGGTTATGTCATATTGTGCATCTATCTATCATCTGTCTATCTATCATCTATCTATCTATCATCTCTCTTATAATTATAGCACAGATACACATATGTGCTTAATTATGAAGGGATAAACTCTTATAATGACTTAAGTTCCATACAGTCATTCATCAATTAAACAGATGAAATAAATACGACAAAATGTTGGGAACTATGAAATATAAATGATACTGCATTGTATTTTCTATTTGAAAATCTTCAGAATAAAATAAAAGTAATAGACTAAAATGGGGGTCAGAAAATTATAACCCGGAATCAAATCTGGCTCGCTACCCATTCTTGTTTTTAACTGGAGGCAGCCAGGCTCATTTGCTTCCACACTCTCTCCATTCTGCACAGGCAAAGCTGTTTTAGTAGAGACCATCTGGCCTGAAAAGCTTAAAGATAATTACTTATCTAGTCTTTTACAAAGTTTGCTGGTCTCTGGATTAGAGGAATGGATTAGAGGTTGTAGGCTTTAGTAAATGACCTGACTTTAAGGGAATCCCTGATCGATCTGAAGGGCATGAAGGGGAGTCCTGGTGACTAAGATCAAACTGAGCATCTTCATGTTTTCAGTAAAAGTTTGTTTAATGACTAGAATGGCTGATAGCCTGATGCTTCTTTCTTTTAAACCATATCTAAGAAAAAAACCTCATTATTCCTCTAGTAAGTTCTAGAAAGCATTTAATAACATCATGTTCTTATATACAGGAGCAATGTTAATAAACAGAGGAAACTTAATACTTAAGCATTCTATGATAAAAATAAGATTGGTAAAAGAGAGTGAACTATTATTATTGGTGCTTGAAAAATGAAAAGTAGGGGCTGGAGAGATGGCTCAGCAGTTAAGAACACTGGCTGTTCTTGCAGAAGATCCGGGTTTGAATCCCAGCACCCACATAGCAGCTAACAACTGTTTGTAACTCCAGTTCCAGAGGATCCGACGGCCTCTTCTGTCCTCTGTGGGCATTGCACGACACGAGTGCACTTACCTACATGCCGGCAATACACACATACACATAAAATAAAATAAAAAATAATAAAATTTAAAAAAGAAAAATGAAAAGTAACACCTCTAACTGGTCATCCACTCACTAATGGTCATTACTGTGGTGGAAGCTATAAAATGTCCAAAATAATTGTGTACCCTGCCCTTGGGAAGGCTCTGCTAGTAAAACTGGTGTGTTCCTGCTCCTTTCCGGAAGCCTGTCCTACTCCACACATGTGTGAGTTCCACTCAAGTGTAGTATTTAACGTCATGTGCAAGTTTAGCCTATCCTCTCAAAGTAAGTTATCAGTTTAGTTCTACCAGCTCCCGTTTGGCTGACTATGTGCATTGCACGACACTAGGTCCTTGGCTTCAAAGATGGATACAATGTGATCCCTGCCGTCAAGCGGCTCCAGGAGATCTCTGCTGGAAAAGGCAATAGATTGTTCCCCAACTTGTCAAGTAAAAGCATGCAATGGTTTGGGAACACTTGGTCCAGGTTTGTTGGAGGTGGCATCTGAAAAATCTCACACTGTTAAAGGCAACATATTAACAACAGTAGAGCTGTCAGCCAAGGGCTGGCGAGATGGCTCAGTAGGTAGGGTACTTGATACTAAGCCTTAAGACCTGAGTTGAACCCCTCGGATCCACATGGTAGGAGAGAACTGACCCCTGCAAGTTGTCTTCTGAGCTTCATAAACATGCTGTGGTGTGCTTGTTCCCACACACATACACATATGTATATAGACACACATGTATAAATATAGTTGAAAACAATTAGATTTTAGTTTTTTTAATGTATATGTATGTCTGACTGTGTGAGTGTATTGCCGTGTGTGTGTGTGTGTGTGTGTGTGTGTGAGAGAGAGAGAGAGAGAGAGAGAGAGAGAGAGAGAGAGAGAGAGAGAGAGAGAGAGAGAGAGAGAGAGAGAGAGAGAGAGAGAGAGAGAGGAGGCCAGAATAGGGTATCGGATCCCCTGATGTGATACGGGTTTTGGGAACTGAAATCAGTTCCTCTGGAAGAGCAGTAAGTGCCCTTAATCACTGAGCCGTCTCCTTAGCCTCATGAAAAAACAAAACAAAACAAAGCAAAAAAACTGAGAAGAACTGACTGCTGAACTGCTTGATTTCTTCCTTTGCAGCCTCTTGAAGCTTCTAATTGCATACTTTGAATGTTACATCTTCACTTGTCTCGACTTTGCATTGACATCTTTCTTTAACCCTGCATTTCTGTACTGTAATTCTAATGATACTTCCTGCTTCCTGACTCTTTATTTTTATTCGACTTTGTATCCTTTTTCCAGAACAGTGTTTTTGAAGCATCCCTTTCCTAATATCACACCTCTTCTTAAGAAAGTGCACTATCTCTGTGCACTCTCCAGAGACAAGTGTCTTTGCATTGTGGCCTCTCAGGACCCAGTTTCGTCTCTAGGTCATTTACTGGATGTGGTTGAAATAAAGTTCATCACTTTGTTCCATCTTAGGCTTTCTGGCCCTTGCCTTTTGTTTTTGATGGCCATGATGGTTCCAGTGTGTTCTAAGGAGACAATGGTGATTGACGTTTGCTCAGAGTGTTTTCCATTAAGAGCTTTGAATAGAGTCCATGAACAGGGAAACAGTTTACTTCCTTATTTTCTGTAGTTTGCTTTTAAAATTTAATTCTACCAACATTGCTTGAGTTCCGCTATGGACTATATTTTTTTATGGGGAGAAATAAATATGGATAATGAGGTTCCCACTTATTTGCTGTTGCTAGGAGTGAAAACTGGTACAGTCACTGTGGAAATCAGTGTGGAGGTTCCTCACAAAGCTACAAATAGATCTACCGCATGCACCACTCTTGAGCAGATACCCAAAAGACTTGATATCCTACTACAGAGATACTCGCTTATTCATATTCTTCACCATTTTATTTATAATAACCAGGAAATGGAAACAACCTAGATGTCCATCATCTGATTAACAGATCATGAGAGTGGAATATTATTCAGATGTAAAGAAAATGAAATTCACAGGTAAATGAATGGAGCTGGAAATAATCATTCTGAATGAAGCAACCCAGACCTAGAAAGACAAATGGCACATATTCTCTCTCATGTGTGGTGCCTAGCTTTGAATCTTTAGATACATGTATTTAAATTGAGTACCTGTAAAGTCAGGAAACTAGTAAGGAGCCATATGGGTATTGCAAGAGAAAGGGGATAGGACACAAGGGGTATGAAGGGGCAAAAGGGAATAATGGACTACGAAGGGTTTAATGGGGTCGGGGATGAGAGGCCAAGACAGAGGACTGAAGATGGGGAAGGATAGCTAATACTCAAGATCACTGAAGAAGCCGAATGGAAACTTATTACTACAGAAGCTTCCTAAAATATGCATATCCACATATGAAAGAAATTTAAATCGAGCTACACTATAATGAGGGATGCCTTCCCCAGACATTATAAGCTATCAAATAAAAAGCCTAGAGCCATGTAAGTGTTACTTCTCGAGTTGTTTGTCAGAGGCATCCCATAGACACACCCCCACAGCCCCACCAAACATTGCAGGGTATAACTATTGCTCTTGGTTCCAACTTGTTGGTAAGATCTCATTGCTGAAGACACCACATACTTGAGTCCTAGGATGTGGAGACATCAAGCTAGTACTGACCTGGAACTTCATGTCTACTGACTAGATCTAACAGTGCTGGAAAATGCCATGCATGCTACCAGGGGAGAGAAGTAACCAACAGTCTTATCCAGCTGTGGACCCTGTGAGCTACAGTAACAAGTGGCCTGGCAAGATATGCCCATGGGTACAATAGTGTCATGAATGATATTAGAGTTACCCACCACTTTCTATTTCTTTCTTTCTTTCTTTCTTTCTTTCTTTCTTTCTTTCTTTCTTTCTTTCTTTCTTTCTTTCTTTCTTTCTTTCTTTCTTTCTTTCTTTCTTTCTTTCTTTCTTTCTTTCTTTCTTTCTTTCTTTCTTTCTTTCTTTCTTTCTTTCTTTCTTTCTTTCTTTCTTTCTTTCTTTCTTTCTTTCTTTCTTTCTTTCTTTCTTTCTTTCTTTCTTTCTTTCTTTCTTTCTTTCTTTCTTTCTTTCTTTCTTTCTTTCTTTCTTTCTTTCTTTCTTTCTTTCTTTCTTTCTTTCTTTCTTTCTTTCTTTCTTTCTTTCTTTCTTTCTTTCTTTCTTTCTTTGGTCTTTTTGAGACAGGATCTCCCTGTACCCCCATCTGGCCTGGAACTCACTATGTAGATCAGGCTGGCTTCAAACTCATAGAGATCCTCTTGCCTCTGCCTCCCAAATGCTGAGACTAAAGGTGTGTGCCACTATGCCCAGCCTCCAGCCACTTTCTGATTGGATTTCAAATCTGCTCCACAAGAAATAACTCATGTCTGGTATTGTTAACTGGACCAAAACTCAATGGTCATAGGCCCTAGGAGAGACTCTATTATATCATTCTGCTCAATGGACATGTTAATAAATTTGCACTGTAAGATCTTATATTTGTACCCATAGATTAGTGCATCTCTCAGTTCTCATCAGAGTAACTTCCTTCTGTAGCACAAGGCAATTAATACAGAGACTCACGACTTGCCAATGTGCAGAGAATAAGAGACTGTGGAGTATTCAGCTCTAAATGGGACATCTACATCACATCTGTCCCTGCAAGCCTCAAAGATTATCTCCAAAGAGGGGTCAGAAACATTGTAAGAGCCAGAGGTAGTGGACATCTGAAGGGTAACAGTATTTGTCAGACATGATACACATGAACTCACAGAGGCTGAGACTGCACACACAGGGCCGGCACAAGACCAAACCAAAATCCTAGCATGGATGATGGAGGGGCTCCTGAATTTCTACCCTTAGCTGGAGCTATTCTAAATTCATCAATGTGATTGGAGAGAGAGTCAGTTTTCTTCAGGAATGTGACCTCTGAGAGGCTATCTGTGCTCTAATAAGTGGCCCTATACCCATGCACATACAGACAGCACCAAGTAGACTCAATGGGCTTGAAAAAAAAAAGAGTACAAGAAGTTGGGAAAGAAAAGTGATGGGGTAATAGAGGAGAAATCAGAAGGGAGGAAATGGGGGTAGATTTGATCAAAACACATATACCCAGTCGGGCATGGTGGTACACTCCTTTAATCCCAGCACTCGGGAGGCAGAGGCAGGAGGATCTCTGTAAGTTCAAGGCCAGCCTGGTCTACATAGTGAGTTCCAGGCCAGCTGGAGCTACAGGGAGACCCTGTCTCAAAAAGATAAAAAAAATTCTCAAAAAATTGAAAAATAAACAAAGTGATAATCCTTGACTGGATCACAAAAGGGCAGCGAGACTTGCCTTTGTGCAATTTCTGAGACTATAAGGGACTCACACTAGCGATGAGTGCACTGCTTGGGAAAAGGGAGCTTTTCTTAGAGAAGATTGCCAGCTAGTAAATACTTGGAGAATAAATTAGCTGATGAGAGAGGCAGAACAGAAGCAGACAACGGAGGGTTTTGAAAGTTCTGTTGAGGAATGTGGGTGATATTCTGTGGTGCAGAGAGACACCCTAAGGGACTGACCTAGTGACATTCAAGTTTGTCTACAAGCTTCATGAGGAACAAGTTGATAAGAGACACCAGAGACATATACCGTTAGGAGCACCCACAGTAGCTAAGGCAATGAAGCTGAGCTTGGAAAAGAAGGACTGATGGAAACATGACGGAGTTGAACACATGGTTCCAGATGGCAGGTACCATGGAGGTGGAGGAATGGGGAGATGAGAGTTGAGGGAAAAGCTTGCTTTCTTTAGAAACTAGTTTCAAAGGGAAGATACTGACCTTCTGAACAAAGGAAATCTGCCATTGTTTTTCACTTTTGCCATTTACCGTGTTTCTCTTTTGTCTTTAATAAATTTGAGCCTTTGTCTTGTATTATATTTGGTCACATTAGTGTTTCTCTCTGTCTCTCTCTCTCTGTCTCTCTCTCTCTCTCCCTCTCCCTCTCTGTGTTTTTTTGTTTGGTTTTGCTAAATGATTTGAATGAAAGTTGAGGATACCCATCTGTTTACTTCTAAGTGCTATAGTTTGTATCGTCTAATGACAGACTTTTGCTGTATAATAATAGCTTGAATGTCTTTGATGCAAGAGTATCTAAAAAATAATGATGCTAATGAGGTCTGGCACATTGAAAAAGAATCCAAGAGTTCATAGTGCTCCTTAAAAGGAGAGTGGTGATGAAGTGAGCTTTTCCTTAGCGACCACCAGCTAATAAATTTGGGGAAAATAAATTAGAAAATTTTAGCATTGACCTTAGCATCATAATATCTAACGCAGGCAAAACCTGTCAACAGTTGTTAATGCTACTGAATGGAAGTTTTCTGGGAACTGGGAGTTTGCATGGAATGCACATATCATACACATTTATCAATTCATAATACTATCTATAATAGAACTGACATTATCTGCCTTCTTTCATGAGGCAATAAAAAGTATAAAGTACAATGTATGTGTATATAGAATTCTAACTCACAATGTATATCCTGAATCTTCAAAGGAAAAAGTAGTCAGAAAGGTCTCAATTTGGGGCATTCAATAAAAATGATCTGGATCTCTCCAAACTGTCAGTGTCATGACATGTAAAATATGGGAGAGCTGTACAAGGTGAGAGATCACAGTATCATCAAAACCGAGCACAACGTGCTATTCCTAGTTAGACGAGGACACTCAGCAGGAATAAAGAGTGCAAAGATATTCTATGGAACAATTTCTCATTTTGATTTTCAGCATTTTTCACCCTGGAAAATATCAAATTTTTAATGTTTATTTCTAAATATTTTAGCACCAATGTACACAAATAAAAACCAGGCATAGTGTCATTAATCATTGATAAATCAAGGTAAAATGTTTAGAAAACCAAATACAGCCAGGTGTGGTGGCGCATGCCTTTAATCCCAGCACTTGGGAGGCAGAGGCAGGTGGATCTCTGTGAGTTCAAGGCCAGCCTGGTCTACGTAGTGAGTTCCAAAACAGGTGGGGCTACAGGGGGGACCCTGTCTCAAAAAGACCAAAACAAAACAAAACAAAAAACCCCAAAACCAAATACATAAGTTTCTCTTTGTGGTGAAAATATAATTGTCATGAATATTTCTTGCATCAAGCAAAACAGTGTGACATGCTCAAAGAAGAAGTGCCAAGGAAATAACTAGGACAAAGGTTTTATTCATATCTTTAGTTATTGAGAATTATAAAATATGATTCTGAAGACAAATTAAATGTAACAAAATCAAAGAGTGACAACAGAGCAAAGGAATAATCATACTAGTATAATTTCTGAGGTCTGAATTAGTATACTGACATACAGATCTAGGGAGCACATTAACAGAAAACATCATGGCCAATCCGACTTTACTGTAAGGATGCAGTGCAATTTAATATTAGAAAATTCATTGTAGTAATTAGCCATTGTAACGACTCAAAACGCAAATTGCAAAAAAGCTTGATGTAATTCATGATGTTTTTTCTGCCACCCAATGCTGGGAATTGAACTCAGGGCCCTGCACATGCTAGCCTCTCTCATATAACTATGTACCTAGAGTCTACTATCCATTTTTAAATGAAAAACTGAATAGTAGAAAACATGGTCACTAGCTTAAAACTTTTGTATCATAAAATTATGTCATTCTTAGTGTCAAAATGATAAATGCATTTTTATTCAAGTGACTAATTATATTAATGCTGTATGCAAGCAGCCATGGTGTGAAGTGTTGTAAGAAGGTAAAAATATAATCATTTACGGACTATAAGTTTTTCACATGAGAATTTTAAGAAAACAAATATCAAAAGTGATAACATTTCTTAAGGTGTCGGAATGATAAAATTCAGTAATTTAAGCAATTATTAGCTTGGACATATGACAGAAATGTCCACCTTTGACAGCAGCAGCTGTAAGTGAGGCCGCTGCCTTGGAATGAAGGTATGAAGAATAGAGGGGAGCTCGTGATAAAATTCAGTAATTTAAGCAATTATTAGCTTGGACATATGACAGAAATATCCACCTTTGACAGCAGCAGCTGTAAGTGAGGCCGCTGCCTTGGAATAAAGCTGGGAATAGTGGGGAGCTCACAGGGAAAAACCCTGAAGCTTCTTCCTTTGAGAACTCTGTTCAGGTCCTTAGCTCATCTTCTTATTAGAAGGGTCATTTATTTTCTTTGTTTTTTCAAGTTCTTTGTATATTCTGGATATACAGAGGTGTCAGATGTGTCACTAGTGAAGATTTTCTCTCACTCTGTGGGTTTTCTCTTCACTTTCATGGTTGTTTCTTTTGCTGTACAGATCTTTAGTTTAATGAGGTCCTACTTGTTGATTTTTTTGACCTTAATGCCTGAGGAACTGATGTCTGATTTAGAAAGTCCTTTCCTACACCTATATTTTGTAGGGCACTACCTTTAGAAAGTCCTTTCCTACACCTATATTTTGTAGGGTACTACCTATGTTTTCTTCTAGCGGTTTCAGAGTTTCAGGTTTCATACTGAGGTCTTTGGTCCATTTGGAGTTGACTTTTGTGCAGGGTGAAAGATAAGGGTCAAATTTCATTCTTCTACAGGTGGAGATCCAGTTTTGCCAGCACCATTTGCTGAAGATGCTGTCCTTCCTCCACTGTGCGTTTTTGGCACTTTGTACAGTATCAGATGGCTGAAATTACATGCACTCATGTTTGGGTCTTCTATATGAGGAACCATGGGGGTAAAGGGGAAGGAGGAACTCGAGAGAGGGGGGACAATAGAAGCCAGGTACTGCCAAGGGGAAAGTGGGGGCACTTAAACTGGGAAGGGAGAGAAGAGAGCTAAATAAAGCTCAGGTAGTATAAAAAGCTAGAGGGAAATGTGTTAACTAAAACCCCCTGAAAAATACACATACAGCGTCTGAACATGAGTGCATGTTATAATGAAGGCTGTGTAACAAGGTACGCAGTGCCAGACAGGAGAGACTTCCCTTCCGCTCGTTGATCAAAGTTGTTCAAGAGACTCCCAAAATAACACAGGCTTTTGCCACAGCCCAGGGGAAAGTGGGGGCACTTAAACTGGGAAGGGAGAGAAGAGAGCTAAATAAAGCTTAGGTGGTATAAAAAGCTAGAGGGAAACGTATTAACTAAAACCCCCTGAAAAATGCACATACAACATCTGAACATGAGTGCATGTTCTAATGAAGGCTGTGTAACAAGGTACGCAGTGCCAGACAGGAGAGACTTCCCTTCCGCCACAGCCCTTGATTACCTCCCAGAACTTGACGGTAAGACCCTACTGCTGAAGACAGAACAGACTTTGGACACAGGGCTTGGAGCAATGGAGCTAGAGCTGACCTGGAAGTCTTTTCCCTGAAGACTAGCTCTCACAGGTCTAGTTCATAGTTCTATGCAAGCTGTTAAGGGAGAAACCAATAAATGGTCCAACCTTAGCTCCAAAGCTTAATAACCACAACAGTGACCCGCACAACAAGCTATAGTGGTGCAGTAGTGGCACTTTTATCCAGGGGTTCATCAACAGCTATCTAATTGGACATAAAATCCTCTCAATGGGAGAGAACTCATATTGACACTGTGAACACAGCCAAATACACATGGCTGGAGAGATCATACATCCTAGAGCAAACCCTACCTCTGTCATATCGCTAAACAAATGAAATTTCTTACTGTATGCTAAATATGAATCCTTGTATTTACAGACAAGTAAACTGTACACCACTCACCAAAGAAGCTCCTTTTTGCAACAGATGGAGGCTATTATAGAGTTCTACAACTAGTCACACATAGAGAATATTTGTCTGAGAGATGCCCAGTCCTAAGTGACACATCCACAGTGGAGCCTCTGCAGTAAGGCTCATGGTACATAGCTGAACATGTGGTAGGGAGGAAAACTAACGCATTCTTCAGCTCTCATCAGTGACGCTTCCTCACGCGACAGGGTGTGATGCACACAGAAGGCCACAACTGGCCAAGCTGTAGAGAATAAGAAACTGCAGAGTGTGTGTCCCTGGTTAGGACTCCTACATTAAACTTCACAAACCCACGGCTTAGGGACCATTGTGGAAGTGGGGCAGAAAGATTGCAAGACCAGGGGTGGTGCATGAACATAAGGAAACGGGCTTTCAGGCCACTTTGAACTTGCTCATATGAACTTGCAGCAATGGTGACAGCGTGCAGAAGACCCATGCTGAGTCAATCAGACAAAAATCCAACCTAAAACTGGAGAAATGGGCAACAGGTCCCAATTTTAGCCAAGGAACTATTCGCAACTGATTACTGCTGGGTGAGGGAGGGCAGATTTTCTTTAAGGGAGGGACTCTAGATAGGCTGAGTAGACCCCAGTGGATAAACTTGCACCAAGGGACATCTGGGTACAAAAGTGAATATGCCTTAACATATATGATAGAATTCATGAAATCCGGTGGGGGTGGTTATGGGGAATGTGGATGGGATCTAAATATGATTAAGATCTATTGTATGAAATGCACACAAACTCAACAGAAATATATATAAAAAAGAAGAGGAAACAAATACAAAAAACTTGAAGCTTTCCTGAGGAACATGGGAATGACATAGATAGAAATACAGCTGATGTGTATGTATCATTTAATAAAGTGAATTCGTATTTCATATAGAATGGCAAATAACCAAGAACAGTAATGTGTGAGGTCAGGCCTGACAAGGTGGTAAACCTTATAACACTATAATAGTAAGACAAGCTCAACATGAAAACAATAAATGAAAAGATCAGGGAAAGATTGCGGATTAGACTTAATATGTGTGTGTGCCAAGAAATGCTCTCTATTCTGAAGCAATGATGACTTTTGGATCACTGAGGAAAATGAACAGAATTCTAAAGATGGTTTTAAGACATGTGGTTAGGTGTTTGGAAGAAAAATGAGCCTGTTCATAGCAGAGAAAGTTCTAGATAGAGAAAAGATGGAGCTTAACAGAAGCCCACTGGGGAAGAGAACTGAGTAAAAATGTAAGTACTTTAAAGTGAGGACTGACTGGATGTGCAACCCCAGAGCCCATAAAGTAAAGGATTGCTGATTTTAGCAGCATAAAAATTAAACACTTATTTGGAAAGTAAACATCAGTACAGAAGAAAATGATGAGCTAAGAAAAGACTATTTACATGTGTAACAGAGGTCTAGTGTCCACAATATACAATGAACACTTGAAAATCAATTTTTTTAAAAAAGCAAACTTTATGATCGCTGAACTGGTAAAAGATCTAACTAGTGTTGTCACTTAAAAGGGCATAAAATGACCAACAGGCAGAGGAAAGGATGCTCTACCTCAGTCAGAAATAGATTTAAAAAAAATAACAATGGTTACAGCAAAACAAAACAACAATGCTTCACCAATCAGATGAGCCATTCATAACAAAACATTAGATAACACCTTTTGCTGAAGAGGAGATAGGAAAACAGGAAATCACTTCTTTGGAAGTGAGAGTTTGTTGGCATCATGTTTTGGGATGGCGATTTGACACAGTCTAACAAAAGCTTAACTGCACATAAACACCTTGATGCAACATTTTTAAGGTTTTGTTTTTATTGGTGTGTGTGTGTGTGTGTGTGTGTGTGTGTGTGTGTGTGTGTGTACA
>NW_008333886.1:3540956-3573290 GCF_000622305.1 Nannospalax galili | reverse complement strand
GCCAACATGTTTCATAATATTTTTGAGTTAGTTGACAAATAAATAAGCCCAATGTGGGGTTTCAGGAATACAGTGCATATGTTTCTAATTTTGTTGTAAGTGCTAAAGACAGTAAGTGCCAAGACGCAACAAACACATTTCAGTGAATTCCAGAATCATTTTGAATAACAGGAGGGTGGGTAGACATTGGTGAGAATTCCCTCACAGCTGGACTAAAGGATGTGTTCTGGAAGGTGAAAGAAACGAAGGTATGAATGGTCTGATGAGTGGTGATCAATCAGGAAGAAATCCTGTCTCAAAAAGACCAAAAGAAGAAGAAGAAGGAGGAGGAGGAGGAGGAGGAGGAGGAGGAGGAGAGGAGCAGCAGCAGCTGCTGCTGGATGAAAACCCTCTTCTTGCTTGCTAGCTTTTTTTAAAGCTCAGAAGAAGAAGAAGAAGAAGAAGAAGAAGAAGAAGAAGAAGAAGAAGAAGAAGAAGCATGGAACATGAAGCACGAGGTCTCATGGGGTAAAAGGACAGACATGAGAAGGAATGAGATTTGCAGAAGCACAGCAGGTGGCGGCCCCGAAACCTTCACTTAGAGTTCATATGCCTGCAAGTTGTATTTCCAAAGGTGTGGTCATGGGAACTAGTGTTTGTGGATCCTGTGGACACTGAGATGGAAAAATGTCCTTAATGCAGAAGAGTATTTCTCTTTCCCTTTGTTCATCTTGCACAGGGACACAAGAAGTATGCCCCTCCCCCCAAATCAGTTAATTTAAGCCTCACTTTTCAGAAATTCTACCGCCGTGCTTTTAGTAACTGTCTAGATTCTGCTTTGTAGTAACCTGTGTACAAACTCAACCTCTTACAGCTTCTTGATTTGAAGACTATTTATTAAATTAGCTTTCTCATCACTTGATTTCAAGCAAAGAAATGGGTTTGTCTAACATCCTTCTCTATGTCTCATATACTTTGTGTATAGATATACTGTGTGTATACAGTGTACTATGTGTGTAGTTATACTATGTATATACAATATACCGTGTGTGTGCACTATACCATGTGTGTGCACTATACCATGTATATGCACTATATGGTGTGTATGCACTATGCAGTGTGTATACACTATACAGTATGTATGCAGTATACTCTGTGTATGCACTATACCGGGTGTGTGCACTGTACTGTGTGTGCACTATACCGGGTGTGTGCACTGTACCGTGTGTGTGCACTATACCATGTGTATGGACTATACCATGTGTATGTGCGCACTATACCATGTATATGCACTATATGGTGTGTATGCACTATGCAGTGTGTATACACTATACAGTATGTATGCAGTATACTCTGTGTATGCACTATACCGGGTGTGTGCACTGTACTGTGTGTGCACTATACCGGGTGTGTGCACTGTACCGTGTGTGTGCACTATACCATGTGTATGGACTATACCATGTGTATGTGCTATACCATGTGTATGGACTATACCATGTGTATGTGCTATACTGTGTGTATACTATCATTGACTTTGTGTATAGATATACTATGTGTATACAGTGTACTATGTGTGTAGTTATACTATGTATATACACTATACCATGTGTGTGCACTATACCATGTGTGTGCACTATACCATGTATATGCACTATACGGTGTGTATGCACTATGCAGTGTGTATACACTATACAGTATGTATGCAGTATACTCTGTGTATGCACTATACCGGGTGTGTGCACTGTACCGTGTGTGTGCACTATACCAGGTGTGTGCACTGTACCGTGTGTGTGCACTACACCGGGTGTGTGCACTGTACCGTGTGTGTGCACTATACCGGGTGTGTGCACTATACCGTGTGTGTGCACTATATCATGTGTATGGACTATACCATGTGTATGTGTTATACTGTGTGTATACTATCATTGACTGAAGAATTCAGTTGCAGTTGCCATGGTTGAGGAGAGAACAGACTCTGGCAAACACGATGAAGGTTACAAAAACATGATGAAGGTTACAAGAGACCAGAGAACAGGTTTTTCAAATGAGCTGCTGGTTTTGGGAAGGTTTTTTTTTTTTTTTTTCCAACTCAGACAACTGCAAACATCATCAAAATTCCATGATACGATCAGCCAGGTGCTATGAAATGCTGATGAGTAACTTCTGGAAATGCACAGCCAAGCCATCCAACTTGTATGTTATGAGTCATGGAATGCTGGCCTTACAGTCAGTGGGTAGGACGCCCAGGAGAATCTGCATAAGGTCAGAGATACTGAGATGTAAGTGCAACAGTAACACCCAGTTCTATCAGGAATCTCTTGAATTCAAACCAGTCTGAAGAGTAGTGATTCAAATTAACTGAACTCAGACTAATAAGAGAAAATTGAAGACTATTTCAAGAGTCTTTTACCATCAAAAATGCTTAGTTTCCCCTAGAGGTATTAAACTTGATGTCAATAAATGCCTTATACAATAAAGCATCTAGAAAGTATTTCTGAAAATGTGCTTAAAATGGTGATTGTTTATATTTTACATTATTAATCCAGATTTCTAGAGAATAAGCCCAGGAAAATATTCATAGCAAGTTCCCATAATGAAATGGAGGTACTTTCCAATTTGAAGAGCTCTGGTGTATAGAAAATGTTATTAGTAAGAGTTGAGCCCTCATGTCTTGCTCTGTGTATCAGAATCAACCCATAAACAAATAGAGACATGGTGATTCATAAATATATTTAAGTTGCTGTTGTTAGCTTATGGCATGCTCAACAATCAGAATATTGCTGTCAATTAGAGGAAATCACTTGGTATAGAGGAAAGGAAGGCAAGCCTTGGAACCACACAGAACTGAGCTCTAACCTTGGCCTTCTGCCATCAGATCTTGGCCAAATCAGTTAAGAGTCATGTGTCTTAGGTTTTCTTATTTGAAAATGGTTGTTCATATCATGTTTAAGAGAGAAGTAAGGGTTTATGGAAATTAAGGGAGGGGGGCAAGAAATCACAATGCACTATATCTGTGTAGTCAATTGCACTGAAATGTCATGGAGGGAAGTGGGAAACCAGAGCTAAGGCTATGAATGGTCTTAAGCTAAAGGGAGTCATTGAACCTGATGATAGGGTTTCAAACCCCAGCAGCACCCTCACATCTTCATCTTATTAAAGACATGCAAGGAGTTGTGCTCTGTCCTTGAACAAACTCAGCCCCATTTAACCCTAGCCTTACTATCTAAGAATCTAGAAAAGGAGGAGGGGGAGGAGGAGGAGGAGGAGGAGGAGGAAGAGGAAGAGGAAGAAGATATTGCTTTGGGAGCACAGATAGGAAAGATTTGGTGCTGATCTCTTAGAAAGGTTGCCAGTGACAGCTTGGGCTCCATCAGTGGAAGCTGCCAGAGGTCAGAGGAAATATCGCCCCTGGTACTTCAAGAAGTGCATGCATGAGCTACTGTGTATTGAGCACACTGTACTAGGACCTGTAAAGAAGAGCAGGAGGGAGACTTGAGGACTAATGCAGTCTGTCGGGGAAACACATGCAGTTTACAATGAGTTAAGATGCTGTAGGGAAACTTCCGTAACAGAAGTTTGTGCAAAATTCTACAGGACCAGAGAGCACTAAAGAGTGAAAGGCTCTGAACATTTGAGATGTGACTAAAGGGAAAGTAGAGAATGTAAGGATGTGCGGAGGAATGTATGCCAGAGGGAACTGATGTGCCAAAGCCTGGTGAGTTGGAAAAGGCAGAACCTGGCCTGCTTTGGGGATTAACTCTGTTGTATCTGGCCCTGCCTTCTTTATTTTAATAGGACTCACAGGTGAACGTCTCCTTCTCCAGCCAGAGAGTGGGCTGCAAAAGGCCTCAGAGGGATGGCATGCCATGTGGGCTGCCTTTCTTCTCTATGCAGTTTCCTCACCGGGCCACCCTCACAGGTGGCTCTGCAGTCATCACTAGCTTGCTCACATCAGCCCACATCAGAGTTACTCTTCTGAAGGCTTATTCAACAGTCAGTGTGTCATTCATTTGCTAGGCATCTTGGGACAGCCTATGATAAGTGGTTCCTCCCCAAGTCGGCAGTGAGAGTCCTAATTGGGAAGTTTCATGTCCATTTTATTTATACAACCAGAATCCTAAATAACATGCCTAATTGCTGGGCATTCCTCTGAATGTTTGCTTATTGTCACTTATCTGTTATGACGATCTTCTCATTAGAGAGAGAGACAGAGAGAGACAGAGACAGAGTGAGAGAGAGGCTGTATCTGTGTGTTATATGAGTCCACAGACTCCTCACGATACATTGAAGAGCCTCTGCAGGCATTGCGTGATATGAGTGCACTTACCTACATGCAGGCAATGCACACGTACACATAAAATAAAAATAATAAATAAAATTTTTTTAAAGTTAAGGGAAGAAAAAGAAATGGTTAAAATCCAGATGTTCCTTTCTTTAAGATCAGTTTCGGAGTTGTCAGTTTAATAACCAATCAGACAAGGCTTGTAAAGCCTTGCTTTTCAGGTAGACAGATACTCACCTAGGTCCCTGTGCCTCCTATGTTTTTTTATTTATTTTGTGTGTATGAGTGTAATGCCTGCATGTGTAAGTGTACTCATATTGTGCATTGTCCAAGGAGCACAGAAGAGGGCATTGGATCCCCTGGAACTGGAGTTACAGATGGTTGTCAGCCATCATGTAGGTGCTGGGAATCGAGCCTCTGTCCTCTGCAAGAGCTTTCAGTCCTCTTAACTGCTGAGCCATCTCTCCACCCTGGAAAGCCTAATTTTAAGCTGGCAACTTGGTGAGTTCAAGGCCAGCCTGGTCTACATAGTGAGTTCCAGGACAGCTGGGGCTACAGGGAGACCCTGCTTCAAAAAGAAAAAAAGAAAAAAAAAAGAGGATTTTTACATTAAAAATGGTAACCACTGGGGCTAGAGAGATGGCTCAGCGGTTAAGAACAGTGGTTGTTCTTGCAGAAGACCCAGGTTCGACTCCCAGCACCCACATGACAGCTAACAACTGTCTATAACTCCAGTTTCAGGGGATCTGACAGCCTCTTCTGTCTTCCACAGGCATTGCATGACACAGGTGCACTTACATACATGCAGGCAATACACTCATACACATAAAATAAAAATTACAAATAAAATATTAAAAAAATATGGTAACCATGTGAGATCCAATAACCAGCTGAACTGCTCAATAAGGGTGACAGTAACTCAATTTTAAAACGAAATATGAGGGCTGTGAATGCAGCTCAGTTGGTATAGTGATTCCCTAGCATGGTCCTGGGTTAAATCCTTAGAACTGCATAAATCAAGTCCAGTAATTCCAGCACTTGGAAGGTAGAAGCAGGAGGATCAGAAGTTCAAGGCCACCCTCACAAGCGAATTTGAGGCCAGTCTTGGATGTATGAGACCATGTGTCAATTAAAAATAAATAAATCAATCAATGACAATTTGAAAAAAGAAATAAAGGACAAATAATTAATACTGTATTCTTTCCTTCCGCTGATGCTTGTTCAGTTCCTACAACTGGATGCTCTGCTGGTACAGAATACGGCATAAAAATCGATGAAGACGTCTGAGATTGGCTCGTAAACAAAATATACAAATACATTAATTTCTCTGCAATAAACTTATTTTCTTATTAATTTTTACACAAAGTTGTTAGTATTTCAAATAAAATGGCATCAATCCTGGTAGATAATGTGATCAGTGAGAATGTGGGAAGCAACAGCCAAGTCATAATTATCTTTCTGGGCAGAAAGCCAGAAGCTCAGATTTCCTACATGCTTCTCCTAGATTTGAGGCTTAAATTACCTTCCTCTGCCACAATTTTGAGGAAATTAAAATTATTAAACTTTCTAAAATTAAAAAAATCAACAAATGTATTAAAATAATAGCACTTTTTTTTTTTTTTTCTTTTGAGACACGATCTTCCTATAGCCTTAGATGGCCTGGAACCTGCTATGTAGTTGGGGCTGGCCTCGATCTAACAGAGATCAGCCTCCCTCTGCCTCCTGACTGCTTGGATTAAAGGCGAGTGCCACCATGCCCAGCTTAATAGTATTGTTTTATATTCAATATAAACAAATGTAAGTGGAAAATGTCATATAAAACCATTAATTCTGGTAGTGAGTATATCTACCAGATACATTTTTACTACAATAGTGTGAGCTGATCAAAAGACTTCAAATTGAATGAAACAGTTAAAAATCTCCATAACTTGTACAGTTGTGGACATTTCACATGAAATGTCCTCTTTTTTGTCATCACTGTGAAGTGAATTAATCACCACCATTTGAAACGTTCCTTAAAGGACATTCTATATACTTTGTCTAATACGCCTTGGAGGTTGTGGAACTTAGACGTAAAGATTATCAAAACTTGCCCAAAGAGTGTTCTGGGTTCTGTCTAGAAGCATCCAGCACGTGGCAGCAGTGTAGAAGTGAGGGGACCATGGCATCCTTCCCCATAGTCTCCCCTAACCTAAGTGCTTCTTCCTTTCTGGGGGCATATCATGATGGTGTTTGAAGAATGTAGTTAGGAAGTTCTCCTCTGAACCTTGGACAGAGGTTGAATTGATGCTTAATACAATTTTCTAGAATTCCATCTAAAAGCAATATTGAAATAAAAGAGTGATGCATCATTGCCAAATTCTCTACACTGGTATGATTATTTTATTAGAACATTGAGCCTTTCATTTCTAAATGATTTTAAATTTAGTGACACTACTAGAAATGGAATCGCCTGTTACTGTCTCACTGCACATTTGTTTAGAGATACTTCCCAGACAGGACACAAGCATAGCTATCTCCCACTGCACTCATGGTACGGGTGTACGTTGGACTGGCATAAAACTTGCACAGCTCAGGAAGGCCTTTCCCACTGTTTTACTCCTGCTGCTGTCTTATTATCCTACCAGCCAGCATGGTTGCTTATATTAATATTACTATTATTTTTCTAATTAGTAGGTCTGGGTAATGGGTGTGTTCAACAAGAACTTGTTAAACTTGTTTTCCTTCCCTGTGGGCGTGCCCTGCTAAAGTAACTGCACTGTACTTCTCTCTCTTGACCAACTTTTATTCACATAAAACTGAGTTTGGAACATGAAGTCTTTTAAATATTTTAGATGCATAGAAGAGTTAAGAAAATAATTTGAAATTTAAAAAGCCTCACGGTATTTGCAACATTAAAGTAGACAGATGTTCTTGGTAATACTCAAGGAAATTGTAGGTAATTTTTGCAGAGCCTTGCTGCAAATCATTTTTAAGTAACTTATGTTTAAACAGGGCTGCCCCATCTCTGGGTCTCAGAGTTGTTCCTACTAAGTAGAATTGTTATGTTAAATTAGATGATGCTACCCCTAGTTATAGCCTTTTGGGATTCCAGGAAATCAGTATTTCTGTAATAAGTAGGTTTTCATCTTAATTTGAGAGAAAAGAGACTTTGGAATCATGTTGTGGGACTCTTAATGAAATAATGAATTCCCTGATGATGTTCTCCATATTGAACTTCCTAATCTTGTATGATAGTAAGTTGGTGGTTTTATATATGCTAGTGAGCACTACACAGTCCGTATATTTTTAGAGGAATCAAATCTTGGGTTTAAGAACAACTATTGCTTTTATATGATACTGACACTTTACAAAAGACAAATGGGGACCTGAGATGACAGAAAGACTGGTCCAAGGTCAACCTAGATCTCCTGACTCCTGTCAGGCATGCTTCTACAGTGGGTTAGCCCACCAATGCCAATTTAGTATTTCACATACATAGCCATTTTGACTTAGGAAAATTACAGTTCAGATATATTAATGAGACTAAAATCTCTACTACCTAACTTAGCAGACTGATAAATTTACTGTGGCTGCATTCCTAAAAGGATTCAAAACATAGTTCACAATTGTACAAAGAATAGGACTATGCCTAATAATTAAAATATTGCACAGAAGTTGAAATATAGTATCAAAGCTCTGTTGCTTTACCTGCTAGAACAGGCTCTCTATTCAGTTTGCTAATAGTCTTGATTTTAAGATTGCGAGAACACTGGTACAGTTACTGTTTTTTAAGCAATTTTTATTGCTATTTAATTTAGAGCAGCAGCTCTAAAAGAATAATAGAAACATATAGTGGGAAATTAGTTTAAAGTCTTTTATTTCTATTTATAAATTAATTTGCCTGAAAATTCAAGATCTGTAGCTTACTATAAGTACATTTTATATTTAATGGGAAATACCCATTACACATTTCACATTTTTTAAAAAAAAAGTGTCAAAATGAGTGTTTCCTGTGAATAGATGACGACATCAGAACTACCTTGATCATAAAACTGTGAGAACTCTTAAATAACCCTAAGTAGCAGTAACTACTCATTATTTCATGAGCATAATCTTACGCAGTGCTGAAGAGTTGTGGGATTCTGTTGGAGTCCAGGCCTGCATCTATGAAGTGTGTCAGCCTGGGTTCAAATCCTGCTCCAACCATTTCCTACCTGTGGGACCCTGGGAAAGTTGTTTGACTTCCTGTCTCAGTATCAGTGCTTACCTCACACTTAGAATTGTGTGATTGAATACGTTTTCCAGGCACAGAGCAACTGCTGAATACATATTAGTTATTATTGTTGTTATACAAAAAATAATAGAACTATACATACAATTTTAATCACATGATTTTTATATGTATAGTTAAATCAAAGCAGTTAATTTTGTGTGTATGTTATATTTGGTACATTCAATGCTTTCTTTTTATTGAGCCGATTTCTGTTTTCGTTCGTGGACTGGATTAGAGTGGAAAAGGCATGTCTTGTGATGGGTTATAGTAAAAGGACGGAAGGCCCTCCCAGAGAACTCAGGCTCCTCCCTGGAGCCTCCTGAGAGGTGCTAAGTGCTGCCTTGGAGCCTTCCACCCCCTAGTGAACACAGAGCAGTAAAACCAGCTCCAGGGATGGGGAGTAAAGACAATGGTCTAAGCAGTTTGGGAGGACAGGCCGTCACCTTTGGGTGTAGACGGGAGAGGGCTGAGGTGGTGGGTGGAGATGATGGCAGGATGGGGCTGGAGAAGGTCCTAAAACAAGCAGCAGCCTGTGTTCAGACTCTGGGCTGGGCTTGGGATTTGCTGAGGGCTGGGGAGGCTTTGCTGAGATTAGGCATGTTTGGGACTTGCAAGAATGGAGTGCAGGCTGAGAGAAGGGAGAAAAACGCGTGCGAGTTTGCCAAAGCGTGGGTGGTGTGGGATGCAGTGAGGAGGATGAAGCTGTTGAAAACTTGGTAGAGAGAAGAGAGATGGGGTGTGGGATAGTGAGATTGAGAAGAGCTGACAGAAAGACTGCATCCATTGAATAAATGTGGACACTCCAGACTCTCCATGACTCAAGACGTTGCCTTAGACCATGCTCCTAAAGCCAATTAAGAGCTGAATTGAACAGTGACCCGCAAAGCCGTGCTGCTGTGCGTGGTTTGTACTGGATCCAGGGCGGGGAACAAAGGCCACTGCTGCAATGGTAAAGGCTGAACTTGCTTTCTAGTTGATGTTAAGATGTGTCTAATTGTAGAGTTCATAAAGAACTGATGAAGCCAAAAGGTAACGCTTAGTTTCCAGTGCGATTTGTTCGGGGAATTCTCTAAGGAGTCAGGAAACTAAGACTGTATGATCTTCTTAAAAGTGATGAACTGTAGCCAGTGAGATGGCTCAGTGGGTGGATGCAGCAAGTCTGATGACCTGAGTTTGATTCCTGGGACCTTCATAGGGGAGGAAATAAGGAGAGCCAACTCCTGAGCGTGCGTGTGCATGCCTGTGCGCAAAAGAATAATAAACTGGAGATGCAAAGAAAGGTGATATGATGGGAAAGGGGGTGGGTAAGTGGTTCTGATTATTATTATTAATTTTTTTGTTTTGTTTTTGAAACAAATAAGTTCCAGCCCCAGCTGGCCTGGAACTCCCTATGTTGACCAGGCTGACTTGGATCTCACAGAGATCCACCTGCCTCTGCCTCCCAAGTGCTGGGATTAAGGGCACATGGCACCACTCCCGGCCTGATTTTTATTATGATGGATCTTTTACTAGATAAAGTGAGTACACCCAGGTCAGCACAAAGACCACCCTTGCACACCCTTCCTCCAATCGTGTCTTAGATTTCTTAGGGAATTTGGTGCAAATGTTCAGGAAAATGCTGATCAGATGCCATGCGCATGTGGTGGTATTGTCCTTCTTCAGACACCAGTTCCTCTTCCACTGGGGAGAAATGGACCCAGATGCAGCCATCTGAGGCAACCCTGATTTCATTACACATGGAGGGGCGGGTGTCTCAGATTAATGATGCATTACAATATCTTTTAAAATTGAAGGGCCATGGTGGCACACGCCTTTAATCCCAGCACTTGGGAGGCAGAAGCAGGCGGATCT
Source organism: Nannospalax galili (assembly GCF_000622305.1). Taxonomy (NCBI): domain Eukaryota; kingdom Metazoa; phylum Chordata; class Mammalia; order Rodentia; family Spalacidae; genus Nannospalax; species Nannospalax galili. The sequence continues at coordinate 3,562,923 of NW_008333886.1, read as the reverse complement.
CTGTGAGTTCCAGGCCAGCCTGGTCTATATAGTGAGTTCCAGGACAGCTAGGGCTACAGGGAGACTCTGTCTCAAAAAAACCAAAAAAAAAAAAAGAAAAAAAAAAAAAAGGGGTCATATTGAATATGGTGGCACACACTGTTAATCCTAGCACTTGGAAGGAAGAGACAGAGAGATCTCTGTGAGTTTGAGCCCAGCCTGGTCTACATAGCAAGTTCCTGGCCAGCCAGGGCTACATAGTAAGACCCTGTCTCAAACATATGTTTTAAGTTAAAAACTACATTATAAAATGAGGGGTTTTGATACTGTCTACCTAGGTTTCAGGCACAGGTTGGCTGGGAGGAGGTCTGCTGACCCAGAACACTGTGCTCCAGTGGGCTTCATCCTATTAAAACCCAGGTTTTGCTGCAGGAGCCAGCTCTGCCTGTCTCTTCCCTTAGGATGAGGCCTCTGCCTGACTTCACTGTCACGTGTTGGTTATTTGACCTTTTGATAGTATCTTCACCTGATTGTAAAAAGTTTAAAAAGTTTCAAAGTTTCACTGCTATAGGGAAATTAAAAAAAAAAAGACTGTATTGATTCTTTCATTTTAGAGCTTTTAAACTATCTTTTATTTTCATGGAGATGTCTTTTGTTATTTAGTACATTCAGTGAATACAAACGTTGGGTAAAACGTATCCTCTCTCTGTCCTGAGATGTAAGGACTTGTTGACTTAAGGCCTCATGGATGCAGGCATGGGAAAGGCTCCCTTTCTACAATCCAATTATGCACCTCTGGATGCAGAAAGGGTGGGATGAGTCACCAGAATTGATGTGTGTGTCAGGGAATGATGAGCCACCTAAGAGAGAATCCTGTTTGGCAAAAGAGTAAGAAAAATTTGGCTCGATAAAACAGAAATCGGTTGTGTGTGTGTGTGTGTGTGTGTGTGTGTGTGTGTGTGTGTGTGTCCGTCCCAATCAGGAACATGCCACGTTGAGCGTCATCATTTCTTGTGTGTGCCTCATCAAAGTGAGAAAGAAGACGCTGATGGAAAACCAAAATGATGTTTTCACTGAAGTCTGTAAACGCAGCTGATTCCTGGAGACACTAATACATGATTCTTAATTGAAAAATGTCTAATTACTCATTATAAACCCACTAGAGTTTTTGAATTTTTGACGATTCCAGATACCTCTAAGGTTCCAAGAGGAGACAGGTGGCTGGTGGAAGAGGATGATAATCTTGATCACCTGATCACTGTGTCCCACAGGAAAATAGATCAATGGAACGGACCAGAGAAGAGAGGATGGAAATAGCGGGTGCCTGAGGACAGGCTCACGAGCATGCTTGAGGCTTCTAAAATGTCCTCAGACATAGTGGGGCTCAGGATAGAGCTCACAGGGGATGCTGTCCCCTCTCAACTGCCCGGAAACAAGAGCCAACCAAACAAATCTGCCACATGTTCATCTGCAAAGGTGCTCAGATCACTCATTCTAATAATAAGTCATTTATAGGTATAAATTAGTTAAATGAGATTCAGAGGCATTATGAACATTAAACAAGATCACACAGTCTGTCTTGAGAAATGCACAGGACAGCTGGGAAAGACCACAGTCACAACTGTGCACACATCAGGATGGTGCCCAAAGTCTAGCATTTTCCTAACTCCATGCCAGCACTTGTATGAGGCTGTATTTCTATAAAGTAGGGAGGAGGGGAAGATTACTAACTGGAAATACTGTTCTCCACATAGTATCTAAATACCCTTAGAGTCTTACCCAAACCATCCTCCCTGGCCCCGTGGCTACTAGGGCCCAGCATATATTCCATTTTGCCCAGATCCTCCTTCCTGGTCTCAGGGTTGTTGGCATCCAGTGCATATTCTGTTAAACGCATGTTCTTGGCTCCTCAGGCAAAGCCCTTCGCTCCTCCATTGTACTGCTCCTGCGGCGCCTTCTCAGAAGCCCTTCTTCTTAGTCCTTGTCTCTTTTTTTTCAGTCTGGCAAATTCTGTCTTATCCCTTGAGATGCATCTAGATGGTTTCTCCTCCTGACTCTGAGAAGAGCTAGCGAGGTCAGTTTCCATTTCTGTTATGATACCCAACACACTGCTGTTTAGTTATCTGCTAATCTGTCTTCTTCCGTACCTGGAAGTGTTGTGTTTTTTTTTCCCTTCTCCAAAGCTGGGGACTGAACCCAGGGCCCTACACATGCTAGGTAAGCATTGCACTGCTGTGCCACCCAGTCCTAGACTATATCTGCTTATATATGTTTTCTAGCACCCAGCAAAGGACAGGTGAGAGCTCACAGAAAGGCTGAGTATTCACTGTCTCCTTGACTGATGGAAAGAAAAAATGTAAGAACTAACTCAAATCTGTGTTCTCTAATTTTGGGGGCTTGCTGTATACATTTTTTATAATATTTCATTTGTGGGCTTGAAATAATTTGGAAGGAATATCTGATCAAACATCTCATTTCAAATGGAAATGACTTAAAAGAAAAATGAAATTTCTTTTCTTATAATTTTAAACCTTGGAGGGATAGTATTGAAAATCAATTCTTGGCCAAATGCTTAACTGAAGATTAGGGAGTATTTTCTAATGTAATAGGTTTATCATTTTTTGGTAGATTCACCTGTCTCTGCCTCCCACAGCTAGGATTAAAGGTATGCCCAGTGTAGAAATATTATTTCTGAAAGTAGATCATGACTGTATTTCTTTTAACTATTTATTTATTTTTATTTTATGTGCATGAGTGTTATGCCTGCATATAAGTGCATCTGTGTCACACAGTGCCCACAGGGAATAGAAGAAGGTCTCCAGTCCTCTGGAACTGGAGTTACAGATGGCTGTTAGCCTCCATGTGGATGCTGGGATTTGAACCTGGGTCTTCTGCAAGAGCAGCCAGTGCTCTTAACTGCTGAACCTTCTGTCCAGCCCCTCATGAGTGTATTTGAACTAGCATTTTGCTTTGCTTCTTATCGATGCATCTAAAATGATTATGATTGAATAGTGTAGGGAATTAGGCTAATGCAAATATATATTAGTATCCAAATATATGTTTCTGAAATCTTCTTGGAGAACTGGTGGCCCTGAATGCATTAGAATGCATTATAGATGTAGTTCAAGGGCATCTGTTCCTCTTCCTGCTTCAGTATTGGGGCCACATGGACAGTGCCTGTGCGTATGATACCAACAACGACTCACAAAAGGGTTAGAGGGTACGTGTGGGAGCATGATGAAGTAGGAAAATGAGAAGAGAAGCAGAGATGGAGTGAGCTGTGCTGACACAGCTGGACTTCCTTGCTTCAAGTCAAATCAGCTCGTAGATTTATTTAAATGTGTTGTAAGCTAACCTGAGGTATAAGGTAGCTTAAACTAACTTGGGTTATTTCATAACCAGAGTCTCCTACGTAGTAGGTTTAAGAATTCAAGATGGAGACTGGAGTCAAGAATCTTACAGCTTAAAGCTTGACAGCTTATACATGAAGAGCTGGAAATGTTCCTTTAGACCATCTTGAAAGGGGTCGGGGAGGTAATGAACCAACAGGAACAACATCAATAGCTTGCTTTCTTTGCTTTTCTCTTTCCCGCAAATTCCTCTTAAAATATTTCAACCAAGCTGGGCATGGTGGTGCACACCTTTAGTCAGAGGCTAAGGTAGGCAGAGGGCAGAGGCTAAGGAGGCAGAGGCAGGCAGATCTCTGTGAGTTCAAGGCCAGCCTGGTCTACCTAGTGTCTACCTAGTGAGTTCCAGGCCACCTGGGACTACAGGCATCTGGGGCTACAGGAAGACCCTGTCTCAAAAAGACCAAAGGAAAAAACATTCAACCAAGCTCACACTTACATGAGCACACACACACACACCACACACACACATACTGTGTGGTGTGTGTGTGTGTGTGTGTGAGAGAGAGAGAGAGAGAGAGTGAGAGAGAGATAAAAGAAATGGAAGCAAAGAACTATAACATTGTGCTCATTTATTTAGAAGTGGTAAATTTCAAGCATATATTCTAAACCTATGTGATTCTAAAGCATACGTACAAATGCTGCATGTAGATGAACATGGTATTCCCAATATAGGATATACTTTGACACTTAAAATACAATCTTGGACAGATTTCTCACTTTCTCCATTCTGTCCTGACTTTAGACACCCCTACCTCTGCTGCCTCTGCCTGGCAGCTCCTTATTTTCAAGGTCAGCTTAGACCAGGCTCTAGAATCCTACTTGACTCCTTTGGACAGGCAGTATAGACTTTTCTACAGGCTTCCAGAGTGCTCTGGGCTTCCCCTAATGGAACATTTATTCAGCTTCATTTGTTTTTTAGTTTTGGACATGGAAATCCAAGGGAAGCAAAGCACTGTAACAAAGAAGGTCATTAAACGCAAGTCCCCACGTACTTCCCGGAACACAGTGTATTGTAGATGCTAAAAATGAATAACTCAGAGAGCGAACGGTTTTTAACTCTTTTATAAAATAAACGATCAAGTGTAGTATGTGGTGGTGCACATCTGGAATCCCAACACTTGGGAGGTGGAGGCAGGAAGAACAGAAGTTGGGTCATCCTTAGTTATGTGGTGAGTTCTAGGTGTGAAATGAATTTTCCAGGAAAAAAAAAAAAAGCCACACCTGTGTTAAAGATTCTATAAGGTGGACTCACTGATATCACCATATAACATCTGAGACCTTAACAGAGCTCTCCCTGCATGGCTGTATCCTGCCTACCTGATCTTCCTACCACTGTACCTTGATTTATGACTTTCTTTGTTCTGTTACTATAGAAACTTCTTGAAACCAGTACTACATCAAAACATGGTATTTGAGGTAACCTGAGTCTGTGTGCCTGGGTCATGGTCACTCACTGTTAGCTCTAGAATAAACTATCTCTTATCCCCTTTGAGATGAGAGTTATGTTTTGCATCAACAAAGCCAGGGTGGTATTAAACCCTGTCTCAAAAAAAAAAAATCACAGAAAGACAAAAGGAAAATGAGACTCAGGAGAAAGTGATATTGAGAAGGTACAAAATGGTTCAAAGAATCTTTCTCGGAGTTCTCCAAAAAGGCACTTCTTGTGAAATCTTTATTCTCTGTATTCCTTGCTGGCTATTTTTAACTTTGACTAAGTTCTTAGAGTAATGAGTGATTAAAAGCACGTCAAGATAAAGACTCACACCAGGAGGCAGATGTCATCAGGTCTGAACTAAATGGAACACTTTCAACTGCAAGAGAAAACAACGTTTGATTGAGAGGCTGCTTTCTTCTAGGGAAGCAACCCAGCTCACTGGGGACCATGTGCATCTTAGGACAGATTTGCTTGACCATGTTGTATGACCATCAGAGTCATCCTGTGGAGACATGTAATTCCTTCTAGACAAGGGCAGGTAAGAAGCCTGCTGTTTTCCTCATGGAGGACACCCGCTTCCTCTACCTTAGGCTCAGCCTCTGCAGAGCATGCCTCCCAACACAGTGACAATGTGACCAGCTCCACTCCTGGGACACATCTCATCCATAGACCTTTTAGATGTCCTTAGAATCTTGTATCAGAAGGAACCTGACTAAAACACCAATTCTGATTTGAAATGAAGTTGGTTGTTCATGTACATGTGCCTGCTTATCCATCTGCTTTACACATACACACACACATGCACACATGCACACACACATGCACACACACGCATGCACACGCACGCGCACGCACACACATGTGCACGCACACACGCCCACGCAGACCCGCACACACATGTGCGCACACACACGCAGAGTTAATATAAGTTCCTAGAAGAAAAGGGCGGGGCCTCCTCAGCTTTCTGAAAGCCTTTCTCATTGTACCTAATGAGCACTAGGAGGAAGAAACCGGTTTTGAAGGTTAAATAAACGGAAAGTGCCTTGTCAATGCTTCTTCATTGTTTCCAGAGTGAAGACAGTGATATATAAAGAGATAAAGCGAGAAAAGAAGAAGAAAGAATGAACGAAGGCAAGCACACAGCAATTTGGAAATAGTTTACCGTGTATTATAAAATGCTGTTAAGTGGCTCCACTTCTCAAGCCTTTAACTGGAGTGTGAGATTAGAGTGCTTGTTCGTTTCTCTCCTTAATAAGGCATTTACTTCAAGAAGGGCACAAAGTACGAAAAGAAAAGAGAATATGGTCAAAGAAGCTGGAAGGATCCACCGTGTGGCTTTAAAGGTGATCCCGGAGTGGCTTTCATAAACAGGACGTGTGTGCTGTGGGAGACCTGGCAAGATACAAGTTTGCACTTGCTGAATTCTGTAAGAAATAAAATAGAAACCTACCCAGCGAGACTGAGATCTTGGTGTAGCCTAAGGATGGTTGTGGAGACTTAGTTTCACAAATATATTTTTAGAGGCTGGAGAGATGGCTCAGTGGTTAAGAGCACTGACTGCTCTTGCAGAGGACCCGGGTTGGATTCCCAGCACCCACATGGTGGCTACAAACCATCCCTAACTCCAGTTCCAGGGGAATCCGAAGCCCTCTTCTGACCTCCACGGCATTGCACGACATGGGTGCACTCACATACACGTAGGCAATACACTCATACACATAAAATAAAAATAATAAATAAAATATTTAAAATAAGTAAATAAATACATTTTAATTAGTTGAGACTCTCATACGTGCATATCATGTGTTTGTATCATATTCACTTCCCTTCCCCCAACTCCCCCCAGACCCACTGACCCCTCTGACCTTTGTCCTACTTTGTTCATGTATACCCCTGGAGTCCTATTAGTGCTGCCTGTGTATACCCCTGGAGTCCTATTAGTGCTGCCTGTGCTCTCATGGGTGTGGAACCACCTTTTGACGCTTAGTTGAACTACCAGGGGCCAAACCCTTAAAGAAAACTGACATCCCTCCCCCAGAAGCCATCAACTGTCCATAACTCAGCTAAGGGTGGGGGCTCATGAGCCCCCCTGTCCTCCAGGCCAGAATGTTCACTGACCTGATCTTGTGTGGGTCTCGTGCAGACAACCATAGCTGCTGTGAGTTCCTGAGTGCAATGCCTATCATGTCCATGAGACACTATTTCACTCCAGTCCCCCAACCTCTGGCTTTTGGGTGTGATCGAGATGTCCCATTTGTAGCTGAGCACTTCAAACATTTATTCTTTGTACTTTTCTCAGTTGTGAGACTCTGCATTAACCCCTTCCACTGCACAGGGAACTACCATTAGAGGTCCAAGAGCTGTAGATGCATTGTTTTCTTAACCGACCTTTGATAAAAGTGTGAGGAGGTCTCAGAAAACGAGGGTCAGCTGAGTTTGTTATGTTTCAGAACCAGATGTCCAATGGTGAGCATCAGCAATGCTCTTAGGAGGCACAGCTGTACATAGCTGTGAACTCTGGGAGAGTGGATGGCATTGCTCCGGATGCTTATGTTTTTACTGGTCACAATTGCTGTTACAAGAAAGTTACTCATTTTGGGATCTGAACTTTTACAAACTTATAGAAGACAGGGCTGTTTTCAGATTTCAGTTTGAGTTCTTAAGTCTACACACACATTGATTTCCTAAGGTCCACACACACTATTGATTTCCTAAGGTCCACACGCACATTGATTTCCTAAGCTCTTCCTGGTACCATTCACTGAAATCCTGCATCTGCAAGCTGGGGTTGTAGAGCAGTGGTAGAGCACAGGCCTTCCTGAGAGCCTCAGTACTGAGAAAAGAAGATAAAATCCATCGGTCTAAAATCCATCTCTCACAATCTACATGTCAAGAGCCCACCCAGCTGGTCATCATGACTATTCTTGGGATGTGTTTCTGAGCCCTCAGATGTGCACAGACACTCCTGAGGGCGGGTAGTTGGTCCAAATGTCCACCTTGGAAAGCAGTGGTGGTACTTCCTGGATGCAGATTTGTCAAAGAAATGGAGACTTTAAAACTTCCACTGTGTGCCTTCATCTTTCTATGAAGAACTCCCATCTTACCCTGGAATATCACTTCTTGCATGAAAGTTTTCCTTTTTCCTTTTCTGAGCACCCAATGTATGAAGTTATTCTAAAGCAAGCAGACCTGCCATCCACGAAGCTTCCACCAGCCTCTCTATGAGGTTCAAACAACCTTCCCAGACCAAAGTTCATACCTAACCCTGGACTTCTGAGTTCAGAGGGCAGTAGGATATACCAGAAGTTCTGGGCCATGATGTCAGGATTCTTTTTCTAAACTCTAGTATAAATATTTACCTTCTAAGAAGAAAGCACCAACTCACAGACCCATGCATTTTCAACAGCAGGAAGATGATGATATCTCAATGAAAGGGATAGAAATGGACTGAAAAATTATAATTTGCTTTTAAATTAAACTATTTCACATAAGAAATAGCACCAATTGGGATTTTTGAGTATTTGATAATAAAGAGGATATATTTCAAAATGTTATTTCTGGAAAAAAACGCACAACAGGATCTCATATTCTTCTATGTGAAAACTTTGTTGACTTAATCAACAAACATTCTTCATTTAAAAGCACATACCAAGCTAAAAGTGCTTATCCAGAGACGCTGCTCACCAAAGGAATTATTCTTTGACTCTGTTCGTAGCAGGGTGTGGAAGGATAATTTTCTCTGCTGGCTGGAAGCTTGGCCACGAGCCAAAGTGAACACCCATGTGCACGCAAAACAATTAGGGAGGACTCATTCTGAGTCAGTGGGTGCCTGTGAACAGGCTGGGGATTATTAAGCTGTCCCAATTGAAAATGCTGAAGGTATAGACTTGGGACTGGAAAAGCCAGTGAACAGGGCACAAAACAACTAAATCAGGTCAACTAAGTGTCTAAGTTCTCAGAACATATGACTATCCATAGGAAATGTAATTGGTTAGCACCTGTTTTTATTATTACTTTAAAAGAATGAGAAAAGTTTGAGCAGTATATTTTTGTTGTTGTTATTATTTTTTGACAGGGTCTTCTGAGTCCCAGGCTGCCTGGAAGTCACTATGTAGACCAGGCTGGCTTTGATCTCACAGAGATCTGTCTGCCTCTGCCTCCTGAAGGCTGGGGTTAAAGGTGTGTGCTACCATGCCTGGCATGAGCAGTATAATTTTTATCACAAAATCTTGAATTTTTGAAGGCATAGATAGATATAATTCGAGAAAATTAGATGTATTCAATATTAGATGCACCTTTTTCTTAGAAGACTTGCTTCAGTCTTCAGTTTGGACTGCAAGACCAAATAAATACCTAGAAGAGGCAGTTTTAAAACTTAAAAATTCCTCTTCTTTGAAGTCATAACTTCCTTCTCTGACTTTTACAGTTAAGAGATTTCTATGGAAACATTGGAGGATGTAAGACTTCTACAGAGCTGGAACCAACATAATTACTACGAGCAATCACACATTTATAGAGGCTGATCATTTTCCAAATTGTGAGCAAGAGGTCAAGCCCTATTCATGACTTTGTAGGCACAACTACAAATAGATTTGGGGAGGGGGGAGAAAAGGCATAACCCTTTTTATTTATTTCACAAGTGCAATTAGTTACAAGTGTTTCCACCCATGATTCATAAAGCCTTTGAGTATGATTCCCACTAAAACAGCAGGGATCAATACAGAAATGTTGGTCAGATTATAGTATAATTCTGAAAGTTATTTTTCTCGCAGTAACTTTGACTTGACTTGGTTTTGAAGCATTTTGAGGGCAGATATTGGAAGCCAAAACCTCCTGGATTTTTTGTTGTTGCTGTTGTTAAGAAAAGTTTTACTATCGTTAATTTATTTTCAGAATTTGTTCTCTGTTCTTGTTGTAAAGCACTGACTTAGGCTCTCAACCTGACACTAGGGTGTTAGAAAATAATCTGTGGTAGAAAGGTAGGTTTCATATCCAAAGTTTGACAGATGAAGTGACTTTTCAAAGTCTGATCAGAGATTGCGAGCCCATTGGAAATCAGTGTTGACTGGAGATAGGGACCTCTGTGCTTGTATCATGCAAACAATATGTCATTTAAATAATCGTGGTTTTCTCACCTGGAAAATGTGAATTATGAGATAGCCACTAGCCCACACCCATTTTACTACACAGCTATATTGTATTTATAACGATTTAGAAGTGAATTCTTAAAATATCCAAAAGAAATGTTGTCTTCGCTTTCTTCAGTTAAAGACAGCAGGTTTTCAGGGTTTAGCGATCAGCCTATGAATGTGTCATTTGAAAGTTTCTCTCAGGACTCACTGCATTGTCCCCCACGTGTTTCTGGGCTGGTTCATCCTCGGCTCTTGACACACCCGTCTCCTTAGTCACTCAGCATCAGCTGACACTGGCCCTTTTCTAGTCTTTCTGGTTGCAGCAACAGAAAACACACTCCCTTCCCTGAGGAGCCTAGTACTTGTGTTATTCTTCCTCCTGACCCCCCCCCATCTTCACATCTGTTTTCCTTGAAAGCACTTCCTCACAATCTATGCCATGCCTGCCGTATTCCTGACTCCCACGTTCTGGATTCATGTCCCCCACGCATTACTTGAAGAAAACTGTTCTTGTTCCTATTTTACTTTAATTCATCTTATTTTATTTGTATATATATGAATATACATGTGTGTGAGGGCAGCTGTGCATGTGTGTATATTCCATGTGCATAGATGTGTATGTACATGCGCATGCACATGTGGGTAGGTATGGGTGTAGGCTAGAGACAACCTCATTCCTTGGGTACCATTCACCTAGTTTTATTTTGAGACAGGGATCTTCATGGGCCTAGATCTTAATGACTTCCCTCAGCTGGCTGACCAGCAAGTCACAGGGATTCACCAGTTTCTACCACTCCAGCAATGGGGCCACAAGCACACATGGCCATACCCATCTTTTTTTAAATAAGGTCTGGGGGTTGAATTCAGGTCCTCAAGCTGGTCAGCCTTTTGTTACAAGGTGTTGTGGTACAGAACCTCTTCTGGGGTCAGACTTCCTGGCTTGGACCTCATTGGCTTCCTTCGGCAAGTTTCTTGACATCTGACCTCAGTTTCCTTATCCATGACAGGAGATAACAGCAGTGCCTACCCACATTTGTTGAAAAGGTTGAGTGATAAACTACATCTGAATTGCACACAGCAAATAAAGAATGCAGAGCCACGCATGGTGGCGCAGAGGCAGGTGGATCTCTGTGAGATGGAAGTCAGCATGGGCTACACAGTGAGTTCCAGGCAAGCCAGGGCTAACTTGTCTTAAAAACAAAACAAAACAACAATAAACAACAACAGGAACAGAAAGAATGTGAGTTGCTATTACTATTCTTAACGAATTGTTCAGTGAAAGACTATTTTAACCTTTGTAGTCCTGATAATTATTGAATTAAATAGCATAAAGGAATAGTTTAAGGAATAACATTTTAGTCTAGGAAATCTAATGCATCCTTTCTAAAAAACAAAGTTTGTATTAATTTTTGAGACTTTTGTGCAATGCCCTTGGGATTCCTCTGGAACTGGAGTTAAGGACGGTTTGTAACGGTCATGTGGGTACCGGGAATTGAACCCGGGTCCTCTGCAAGAGCAGTCAGTCTTCTTAACCACTGAGCAATCTCTCCTGCCCCCTTTTATGTTTTTAAATACTGTGGAGTCCAGTTTGCACTGTCCAAATGTTCTTGGGTTTGAGTTGATCTGCTGGAGTGTAGTTAACCTACCAGGGGTCACATCCTTAAAGAAAAATCCTCCCTGTCCCATCAGTTCATAGTTGCCAGTGTCTCCTCAGTTAGGGATTTGACTTAGACCCATGTCCCCCCTCCATCTTAGGATTTTGTCTGGCTTGAACTTGTGCAGGACTTGTACATGCTGTCACAACCTCTGTGAGCTCATATGTGCAACTGCCCTGTTATGTCTGGAAATTCTGTTTTCTTGTAGCCATTCACTGTCTCCAGCTCTCACAATCTTCCTATCATCTCTTCTTAGATGATCCCTAAGCCTTTAGGGTAGGAGTGTGATATAGATGTCCCAATTTAAGTACTCCACAGTACTCCAGTCTCTTACTTTCTGCATGCTGATCAGCTGTGGGTCTATGTGTTAATCTCCATCTACTGCAAAAGAAGCTTCTCTGATGAGGGTTGAGAGATGCACTAATCTATGGTTATAGCAGTAAGCCTTTAGGAGTCAGTTTTAATACTATGTCCATTTAGTAGAATTATAATAGTAGCCGGTTTTCCCCTAGGGCCACCTATGACCTGTCTAACCACATGTTCTTGGCCCAAATAAGGGTGCTGGACATAGGTTCCATCTTGTGGTGTGCCCTTAAATCCAGCAAGAGAGTGTTTGGTTACTCCCATAACATTTGTGCCACTGTTGTACTTATGGACATACCTTGTCAGGCCATTTGTTATTGTGGCTCACAGGGTTTATGGCTGGGTAAGATCAATGGTTACTTTTCTACTCTGGTAATGTGCTAAGCCCCTGTCAGCACTGTGAAAGCTGGCCAAAAGAGATGAAACTTCCAAGTTAGTACTGGCTTGAATTCTCCATGTTCTAGCACTCAAGTGTGTGGTGTCTTCAACCAGAGGGTCTTACCATCCAGTTCTGGAAGATAACCAAAAGCAATGGAAAAGACCTGTAATGTTTGGAAGTCTATGGGATCCCATGGCCAACAACTCCAAAAGAGGTAATTCATTTCTGGCACTGGAATTTTCCTTTGCTAGCCTGTGGTATCCCCCTGTTATAGGGGAACTCCATTTAAACTTTTTTCATACATGTATCCATTTTAAGAAGCGTTACCACTGTCTGTGCCCAGCCCTAAGTGACACATCTACAGTGTAACTGCTATACCTAGGGCTCAGGGAACATAATAAATCAAGGACAGAAAGAATGTTAACGCAACTCTTAATTCTCACCAATGAAGTTTCCTCATGCAACAACTGGCCAAAGTGCAGAGAGTAAGAGGTTGCAGAGTGCTTACACCTGAATAGGACACCTGGATCAAACCTCTGCCACCCAAGGTTCAGAGCCCCATTGTGCAATGAGGGATGGAAAGATTGTAAGAGCAAGAGGTGGTTGATGGCTACAAGGAAACAGTTTTCTAGACAGCTGGGAAGTTACTCATATGAACTTATAGCAATGGTAACAGCATGCACAAAACCCATCAATCTCAGGGCAGACAAAATGCCATTACAGGAGGGGGGAGTGGGGAAGAAGCCCCAACCTTAGTTGAGGAAGTGTTGGCAACAGATGATGACTGGGAGACAGAGAGTTGGTTTTCTTTAAGGGTGTGATGCTTGAAAGTTTAGCTAGGTTCTAGGAGATGGATGTACACTGAAGGACATTTGGGGACACAAAGTCGACTCAGTAGACCTTAATAAATATGACAGAGCACATGGGAGAGGGGCTATAAGAGGGAAGCAGATAGGGGAGAGGGTCAACTATGATCAAAATATATTGTATGAAATTCACAAAAATTCAATGACAAAAAGTCTTTAATGTTAGTTATCCCTGCCCATACCCTTCCCTCACATCTCCCACCCCATTTAACCCTTCCTGTTCCATTCCTCCCTTTCCCTCTATGTCACTGCATTATATCTCTCTCCTCTCTTGATGCTCTCCTTCACAGGACTGGAGAAAACTAAAGCATTTGGAAGAACTTGTAAAAGAGAAAGTATTTAAACTAGTTGAAAGAAAAATTATCAGAAAAAAATACTTGGGAATATACGTATCCTTAAAGCCGATGGGTTTTTGGTATAATACATTATAGAATTGGCTCCTCAACTTTTCAGGGCATTTGTTAATGAGTAAAATTGACTGCTGTATAAACTGTTTTAGTCCATTTATTTTCAGTGTAGGATATGAAACTCAAATATAATATTTTAGATGGGATAAATTATTGAGATCTGGTCCGAGACTCTTCTGTCATTGATAGATTTAACCCCAAATCTCTTGGCTCTCCAATCAGAAAAGGTAAAATTTTAAAGAAGGAAATTCAAAGATTTCAAGAAATGCTGAGCTGTGGAATCCTCACATATCATGCTTACAGTAAACACTGGATAGGACACTGGGAAATCTCAGGACACTGCTTTGATTTTAGTTCGGCTTGTGCCACTGTAACAGACTGAGACTTGGCAATTGATAAAGAGCAAAACTTTATTTCTGAAAATTCTGGAGAGTGGCGAGCTCAGTAACTAGAGATTGCCATTTGGTTGTGCCTTTGTGCTGTGTCATGGTGGAAGGACAGGAGAGGAGTAGAGCAGTGGGAAGAGCCTAGCCTTTCCAACCAGGCCCACAGTCACCATGACAAACCCGTCCTCATGATGACAGCCATGGACATTTCCCTCCTATCCTAATTGCTCCCCCCCACAAGGTCCCACCAGTCGATACTATTGCACTGAGGTTCAAAGGTTCACTTGTCAATATTGCTGCATTGGGGATCAAGTTTCCCACACATACGAACAAACCATAGCAGATACTATCCATTAAAACAGATACATATACACCATGGCTTAGCAACTCCACTCCCTTCACATACACCTACGAGAAATGAATAAATATATAAGCAGAAAGGCACACCTGAGACCATCCTTCATAGTACTATCACCCATGACATCCCCAAACTAGGAATTATGCAAAAGTCCATCAGTAATAAAAGGGTAACACATTCTAGAATATTCCAATGATGGAGTACTGTACAGTAATAAGAACAACCAAGCTCAACTCCCAAATACTTTGGATAAATCATACAAATATAATATTGAAAAGAAGTGGATAGACACAAAAGAGAACAAGTAACATTATTTCATTTACTTGAAATCAATGAACTAGAGTAAAAAAGTTAATGCTATTAGAACTATGCTGTTAGAATTCAGGCTAGGTGCTGTACTTGAAGTGGCAGTGATGTGAATTAGGATTAAGGGAATTCTTACAATGGTGTAGTTACTTGAAAATTCAGTGAGGCCTAGGCCTATGATAGATGCATATTTACATCATATGTTTATTTAAAAATAATAAATTCTTCCTTGAGAGTCTAGACAGAGGCCTGTGTAGACAACTCAGTTGGTAAAAATGTTTGCCTTGTAGCATGACGACCTGAATTCAAACCCAAGAAGCCATGCTCGTAACCTCAGTGCTGAGGAGGAAAGGTGGGTGGATTCTAGGGGCTTGCTGACCAGTCAGCGGAGCCTACTTGGTAGATGCCAGGCCACTGAGAGAACCTGTCTCAAAAATAAAATAAGGGAGCTAGAGAGATGCTCAGCGATTAAGAGCACTGGCTGATCTTGCAAAGGTTTCAACTTCCATTACCCACATAGCAGCTCAACTACTTGTAACTTCAGCTCCAGGGTATATGACATCCCCTTCTGGCCTCCAATGACACTAGGCACAAGTGTGGTACACATACATACATGCAGATAAACATTTATACATATGTAATTAAAGCAACTAAATCTTTTTAAAAGTTTTTTAAAAACCACCAACATAAAAACACCACTGAAGGTTGACCCTGGCCATCACATGTAGGTACACGCATGTAGGTACATGCATGTAGGTACACACATATAGGTACACACATGTGCAAATGCACAAACACCCAGGACACAGAGAGAAAGAATACAGACAGACCTTACAAATTTGCTTTTATAAAGAACTTTATGGGCCACTTTAGCACTGCTTAGGAAGCAAGCCAGCAAAATAAAGTGTAATGTCACTACGCCCAAGAATCTGTCCATGAGCACTTGTGTTAAAGCTTCTCCACTCAGAAGAGTAATTCTAAGTCAGTGTGAAGAAAAGAACCGTCTCCCTTGTAGCCTTCAGTCACTAGAGGACCTGGTTATAAGCACACGTGTTTCCTGTCTCCTGCTGGGTGGGCTGTCTATGGAAACAGGATTCTTTCGAAACTACAGGTATATTCATCAAAGTTAAGCACACTGGGCTGCGTAAGAAAACTTCAGCATGAATTATTACCTACCACTCACGGACATCACAAGATGTTTTTGTTTTGTTTTGTTTTGTTTTGTTTTGTTTTGTTTTGTTTTGTTTTGTTTTGTTTTGTTTTGTCTTGTCTTTCTGAGACAGAGTCTCCCTGTAGCCCCAACTGGCCTGGAACTCACTATGTAGACCAGGCTGTCTTCACTGTCACAGAGATCTGCCTGCCTCTGCCTCTCGAGTGCTGGGATCAAAGGCGAGCGGCACCGCGCTGGGCTGGAAATGCCAAGTTTTCATCATTTTCATGTCTCATTTCAGAGTCCTAGAAGCCCACAGAGCTGAGTCCCAGTTCTAATGGGAAGCCTGGCACTGGGTGGGGGTAGGGATACTGCACCACTGATGTGCTCAGTCTGCTCAGCCCCTGGTCCCAGGAGGAGGGAGGTGTGACTAGATTCTTTCTCTCTTTGCTTTGGCAAAGAACTGCATACATACCTTTGTTTCAGAGGCTGGATCAGGTCACAAGGAAACATGTCTCCAATGCAAACCTGAGCTTTTCCAGGTGACTGAACACCAAATAGTGGACTCAGATTCCTGCCTGCTCACTTTGTGTGTCTGAGCATCGGAAATGAGCGCGATGCTGTACAGGATTTACTGATTGCCACACCCCGTGAGACCTCAGAGGGTCTAAAACAAGTGGTGTCACCTCTGTTTCTGGTGATGACTGCGTTACACATCTGTTGTTCTTTCGACTTTCAGCGTGAATGTGCAAGCTAGAGCTCGGGTTTCACTTGACCTGGCTCATTGGCAGCGCAGAGCTCCTCACTCATCAGTCACTGGCATTTCCTTTGTCTCTGGTCTCTGAATTTTCCCTACTTGGCAGGTGATCTCGGCTCAGCCTTCCTTCTGTCCCTGGCAAACTCTTACTGATTCTTTCTCAATGCTACTTTCCCAATGTATTTCCTCCTTACTTCTTCAAACATCAGGATTTTCTTTTTTTCTAGTCTTTGGGCCATTTCTGTCTCTTCCTTTGTCCCTTTTCAACATTATAAATCCAATTATTTTCATTTCTTTCTTTCTCGAGTTGTTTAACTTTCCTCCGAGGAAGTTAATTGTATAAACCTTTCCATGGTTTCTTAAATCTCAGCTTCTAGTCCTCTCACACCGGCAGTGAGTCCCCTACACAGTCATGCCTAGCTTCTCCTTTCCACGCTGTCTCCCATTTCACTCACGCTTAAGCAATTCTGTATCCAGCTCAAAACAGCTCTTGCATCTTTCCCTTAAATCTTTTCTTCAAGTTCATTTAGCAGAACGTAGAACACAGCAGCCCAGCTTTCTTTCCGACATCCTCCTCTGATTCTCTAACAGCTTGTGTTATTGAGTACTTTGTCTAAGAGGTGAGGAATTAAGAAAAATCTTTTTAAGAATGTATAAAAGGGGGCTGGAGAGATGGCTCAGTGGTTAAGGGCACTGGCTGCTCTTGCAGAGGACCCAGATTTGATTCCCAGTACCCACATGGTGGCTAACAACTGTCCTTAACTCCAGTTCCAAGGAATCTGATGCCTTCTTCTGACCTCCCCAGGTATTGCACTACGTGGGTGCACTTACACACATATAGGCAATACACTCACTCATACGTGTAAAATGAATAAAAATAATAAATACAATGTTTTAAAGAATGTGAAAAAGATCAGATGTTGGATGAGCAGGTTAGAAAATTTGACTTTCCACTTATACAGCAACTGCACAAAACTTTGTTCCCATGTTCTTTTGCCTCTAATCATTTGGGTCAATCATGATTTCACAGCCACCCAGCCACAGCCACAACTGTCCAGATGCAGCCTGGGCCACTGCTGCTTTTGTGACTTCAGGCCTGGTGATTTATCCAACATTTGGAAAATCTCTAACATCTGTGAGGCTCGCAGAGTCAGAAATGGCGGTGATGGACAGAGGAGGAAGGAAGGAAGACCAGGAAGGGAGGGAGGGAGGAAGGAATGAACAAACAGTGATATTTAGAAGAGTAAAGCAAAGAAATGGAAAGAAAGACGATATAAAAATATAGGGAAGAAAACTAGATGGTTGAGAATGAAACACGCCTGGGGCATGTGTGCTCGAGGTGTGAGGAAGTGTGAAGGGACCTTATCACACGAGGTGTGAGGAAGTGTGAAGGGACCTTATCACACGAGGTGTGAGGAAGTGTGAAGGGACCTTATCACAGGAGGTGTGAGGAAGTGTGAAGGGACCTTATCACACGAGGTGTGAGGAAGTGTGAAGGGACCTTATCACACGAGGTGTGAGGAAGTGTGAAGGGACCTTATCACACGAGGTGTGAGGAAGTGTGTGAGGGACCTTATCACACGAGGTGTGAGGAAGTGTGTGAGGGACCTTATCACACGGGATGAACATTTTCCTGACCTTAGGTGCTTCTACAGAAGGGACCTTATCACACGAGGTGTGAGGAAGTGTGAAGGGACCTTATCACACGAGGTGTGAGGAAGTGTGTGAGGGACCTTATCACACGAGGTGTGAGGAAGTGTGAAGGGACCTTATCACACGAGGTGTGAGGAAGTGTGTGAGGGACCTTATCACACGAGGTGTGAGGAAGTGTGTGAGGGACCTTATCACACGGGATGAACATTTTCCTGACCTTAGGTGCTTCTACACTGTTCTCAACATTCTGAATGGCTCCATAAGCTTGTTCTCCTGGCCATGGGCGAGATACAGAAACAAACGAACAGGGCCAACTGGACCCTCTGCCATGATAAAGAAAACACTTGGGCCTGATCGCTCGTGCCCTGGTGGATGAAGCTGTGCCCCAGGGCACCGAGGTGCCAGCCCCCCTGGCTGCCAAGCTTGTGCGGAGCCAAGCAACAGTCACGGCCAGAAGGAGGCTGGGACCACCCCACGGCACAGTACCGCTGTGCATTGCTCCTGCCAGGGGTTGGGCCTGCTAGCGGCCACTGCACAGAGCACCGTGGTCAGCCAGGCCATCATCTTCATCCAGGGGCTGTCAAGACCTGGCTGCAGCCCTCAGCAGCGACGGAACCTGAGAACTCTATAGATTACAGAAAATAAGCAAGAGGATGCTGGTGTAAAGCTGTCCTGTGGAGCTGTGAAACCTGCTAACTGCCAGGTAGAGGCTGTTGGGTTGGAAGTCTGTGAGCTAACTGCTGCCTGCTGTGAGGACCTAGCTTCTACTAGTAAAATCCTGTGGGGGAATCAACCTGTTGGAGAACGTTTTGGTCCACAGTGCAGTGATCGTGTTGAGTGAAGGCCTGAAACAGCCAAAGTGTAACCTGCGTGTAGTCGGACTGAGGATCACTGACTTTGATGAGGGAACCAAGCGTTTCTTATCACCAAGGAAGAGAGAAATCCCTACTTGACAATCCTGAGCAGTGTGCAAGAGAAACAGAAAACAAGTATGAAAATCCCATTCCAAGAAACCTAGGCATATTCTGATTTAAAACCACATACAAAGGAAAGAGAGCGGGCCCTTACTTTGGCCCATCTGTGCGTGAGAATTATAGATCACTGACACTCTAATGAGAAATGATTTCTCTGGCACCCAGCTCAGATGCATGGTGTAAGATGGATGGGGTTTTTCATTTGCTAATACAGGACATGAAGTCTGGGTTGGGGCATTAAGGTGAGGGTGGAGATGAGGGATGGGGTCTGAATAGGATAAAAATACATTGTATGGAATTATTGAATCAATAAAAGAAATGCAAAAGGAAAAGAGAGGAAAGTTCTGGATGGGAACAGCTTAAAGAAAAATAATGTCAGCATTTGTTCCTGCGTCCCAGGGACTTTTCTTCTGCCCAGTTCTACCTGCTTGGTCTGTGGGTGAGCCAGCTTCCAAGTCTCATGCGTAAGAAGCACTGGGTCTCTGAAATTGTGACAGGAAAGGCTTCATTGTCTTACTAGGAATTTTTTTATATGGCAGTATAATTTAGTATATAAATGATGACAGATGGAGGTCACTAACAAACAACAGGTTTTGCTTATCTGTATTTTTACCAGTGGAACAAGTGACAGGAATCAACCATGCAAGTTTTACGAATGGGGATGCACATCTCGGCTCAGAGAAAAAGTGCTAAGCTTTAGAGAAACGAGGCAACATGACGGACCAGTGTCTCCAGGTATGGGTGCGATGCTGGCATTTTCAGAGATGTGTGAGTGTGAGAGAATTTCGGTGCAACCTGCTTGACAAACGAAATGCCTGTTTCAATTGTTCTTAGATGCTAACATTTCTCTTACGGGGACTTTGACCTGGATTCTTTAATGATGGCAGTGATCACTGTGCTCACAATAAACTCTCCTCCTATGCGAGTAGAGATTAGGATACTTCCATTTTAGGTAATTGTAACAGCCACAGCACTGGGTAGTATATGGTTTAAAGGTACACTAACAAGCAGTGTTTAATTGGCAGACAAGAAAACCCTGTGGGTTTTTATTTAGATTAAATTGTCAAGAGAATTGTGTGCAGATGAAGTTGGTTGGGGGTAGATGAAAGCATCTGTGTTTAAAACACCAATATTCAAATTAGGATTTATTTCCTGATTCATGATAGATTTTTAGTTTTAACAATCATGATCCAAGTATTCATTACCAGTATTCTCTCTATATTCTGAGAATTATGCAGAAAATTGACATCCATATTTCCCCTCTGAGTAGATGTCTCAAAGTGAAACTGGAATGTTGAGATGATGCCCACCACCTTCTGACCTAATGCTTATTTATTATTATTTTTATTTTATGTGTGTGAGTGGATTTCCTGCAGGCATGTAAGTGTACCTGTGTGATGCAATGCACACACAGGTCAGATGAGCAGCACATCAGATCCCCTGGAACTGGAGTTACAGATGATTGTTAGCTGCCATGTAGGTGCTGGGAACCGAACCCAGGTCCTCTGCAAGAGCAGCCAGTGCTCTTAACTGCTGAGCCTTTTTTCCAGCTCCACTGAATGTTTACTTTAAGGAAACTAGTATCACCAATCAGGGAAACTTCCTCACAGGTATCAGTGGCCTTGACAAAGATATTTGTATTGAATTAGCTTAAATATTTGTAATTGTATACCGTGGTTAGGGATTTTAGAAATGGTGTTTTAGGTTGAGGGCTGGGACATAGTTACTTAATGCTGGCTTTTCTCATTACCAGACACTCTCACCAGCTCTGGAAAGCATACTTTGTAAATAAGAACAGCTTGCTGCAAAGACTGAAGACACATTTCTTAGAATGCTGCCACCTTCAGGAAAGTTTGCCCTATGATAACATGTGTCTGTGATGTTGGGGAACACATGTCTGCTTATGAGGTATTGAAGATTCTCTGGACTCAAGTTTTGATATCTGTTCTTTGCCTGATGAATTGTGCTGGTGATACTTAAGAATTCTGTCTTGTAAAAGCATTTGAAATGAGCTGTTCCATTAAGAAAAAAAAAGTAATAAAAACATGATGTGGATTTGCTATAGTTTTAAACATGATACCCAATATAGCTAAATACATACATGACTGCAGGTTAGCTGGGAAAGGATTAATAATGTTCTCTGCTTGAAAGGGATTAAATGATGAAACCACTTACAATTTCTTATGTCTTTAAAAATATAGCTAGTAATATAGTTATATTTAATGCCATAAGATGTGCTCCTGAAAATTGGGGCTGGAGAGATGGCTCAGTGGTTAAGAACAGTGGCTGTTCTTGCAGGAGACCCAGTTTGATTCCCAACACCCACATCGTAGCTAACAACCATCTATAACTCTAGTTCCAGGGTAATCCAACGCTCTCTTCTGATCTCCGCAGGCATTGTACGACATGGGTGCACTTACATACATGCAGGCAATACACTCAGACACATCATACACATGAAATAAAAATAATTTTTTTAAAAAAGATAAATTTACCTGAAACTAAGCATTTAAGGAATTTTGGAATTGAAAATAAAATCCTCAAATTTCTTCAATTTGTATCATGCTCTGGATTAATATTATAGATATATAATAATTACAAAACATGAAATGCAAATTAAAACCACCGTAAGATATCACCTTACCCCAATCAGACTGGCTAGGATCAAGAGAACAAATGATACCAAATGCTGGTGAGGATGTGGAGAAAGGGGAACACTCATTTACTGCTGGTGGGATTGCAAACTCGTGCAGCCTC
>NW_008333886.1:3539856-3540745 GCF_000622305.1 Nannospalax galili | reverse complement strand
TACATACAGATTAGAGATGCATGTGCCAACATCTCAGTGTTAGTAGCAAAAACAATGAGTCTTTCTGCAAGGAACAGTATATTTTAAAATGAAATGGATATCTTTTTTAGAGGTTAAAAAACTCATTCAATTTTTTTGTCTTACAGGGCTTATACTGAGTTCAATATTGTATAACTGTATTAACTCAACTGTGAACCTAGAAACTTGCACCCACTTATGAAAGAGATGTACTCTTGCTCTGGAGTATGTTACTGAATATGTTAAATCTGTAGTGAAATGCTTCTTCTAATTATGTAGTCATTAAAATAAAAAAAATACCTAAAAATGAACCTACCATATGACCTGGTTATACCACTCCTTGGCATATACCCAAAGGACTCATCTTATTGTAAAGGCAATTGTACAACCATGTTTGTTGCTGCTCTTTTCACAATAGCTAAGAGAGAGAAGCAACCTAAGTGCCCCTCAACTGACGAGTGGTTAACAAAAATGTGATATATTTACACAATGGAGTTCTATACAGCAGTAAAGAAAGATGAAATAATGAAATTTGCAGGCAAATAGATGGATCTAGAAACTGTTATACTAAGTGAGTAACACAGACTCAGAAAAACAAAAGACTTATGTTCTCCCTCATATGTGGATCCTGGCACCAAATCCTTTTAAATTCCAGGTCCTTTTAATAAGATGATGTTGTATAGCAGTCCCTTCTGCATGAAATAACTACCATTGTCACGACTTCAGCTGAGCCTGATTGCTAAACATAGTCACAATTGGGCTGGTTGATGGTTGTGCTCATTCATTAAAGGAGTGCCAAGTTCAACATGGAAGAAGCCAGAGCAGTCTGTGTCCCTATTCCCTATTGGCAATTTGGGTAACCCCTTCAGAG
>NW_008333886.1:3511253-3539442 GCF_000622305.1 Nannospalax galili | reverse complement strand
GAAGGTCTATTTGGGGTTGTTATGATATATAAAGGATGAGACAAAAATAACATACACATAATCTTAAAATGTCTATGGTCATAGTTTAGCCAACTAGTTTAAGGAATAAAATATATATCTAGTCAAAGCTTATCTGAGAATACTTGGGTTTTTACCCAAGTCTTATCTACATAGCACATTAATTAAAAGTACCAGACTGGTGGAACTAACCTTACTGGATATTTAACAGCCATAGTTTGAGGCCTATACTAATCTGGTCAGAGGGACATAAAGGACAGTTTTTGCCCCTTGCCCTTCAAGGTCGACTAAGGTCCAGATGACTATGGAACAACTCTCAACATGTTCTGTAACTGTGGTGAGTCACCTGTCCTCTTGTTCAGGGAGGCCATAGAGACCCCACGAGATGGGCTTGAACCAGGGTCCAGTCTACAAAGAGGAGGGTCAACTCAGAGGAAGCAGCTCATCCATGCTTCCAAGTGAAGCCAGATATGGTTGATCAGGACCTTTGACTTATCTTCACATAGATGGAACTGGTTAAAGAAAGGAGCCAGGAGCTCCTCCCAAGCCCATGTGACCCCTGAGGAACAGATCCTCAAATGACTTTAAGTGTAAAAATACATTGATTTATTTGGGCCAAATGTATGGTCTTAAACACCCAAAAGGCAAAGTATAACCAAAGAGCAAAGTGATCAGTATATTTCTTTAAGAGTTCAAGGGATTACACTTCCCAGACATTAGGCTAAGTCTGTATAAAAAGTTATTTAGTGTTGGCCAGAGTGGCCCAAGAGACTTGCAGATAGTAACCCAGCATAGAACTGGGAAAATGAACAGCAGACCCCAATCTTATCCAAAGGAATATTGACAACTGATTGCTGCTAGATGAGGAACAGCTGACCTTCCTAAAACAAAGACCTCTAGATAAGCTGACTAGATTCACCAGATGGACAAGTAGTGGGTAACGGCTTGGGGTGCTGACAACACAGTGGACAGTAGCAGGGATAACAGAGTATAAGGGCTCTAGTGTGGGGAGGGAGGCTATGGGAGGGTGCCATCTGGGAAGTGGGTATATAGATGAATAAAATTGTTGGGATGTTCTGTGTGATATACACACAAAAAATTAACAAATTTAAAAAATAAGTTATATTTGAGGAGGAAACATAAAATTTACATCATGTTAATTAGTAGAGGTGATAAACGTTACCACTGAAAGCTACTCGATGACTTTATATCCATACATGGGTGCCAAGGATCCAAGTGCAAATGACCGTGACTAGTAATAATCAGATACATACAGATTAGGGATGCATGCACCAACATCTAAGTGTTATTAGGAAAAACAATGAATCTTTATGCAAGAAACAGTATATTTTAAAATGAAATGGAGATCTTTTTTAAAGTTTAAAAACTCATTCAATTTTATGTCTTACAGGGTCTATACTGAGTTTAATATTGTATAAACTGCATTAATTCAACTGTGAAAAGTTTTATAGCCACTTTTGAAAGAGATGTATCTTTGCTCTGGAAATTGTTATCGAGTATGTTAAACCTGTAATGAAATGTTTCTTCTAAAAAATAAAAATTAAAATAAAAAAAGTTATTTAGACAATTACTTCTCATTGATGATTTTGTTCCTAACCAGAAAGTGCTGCTCAGATGTAAGACTTCAAGTCTTGGTCTGCAATACTGTAGTGCCCACCTGTAGCTAAGAGAGACAACCATCTATTGTTCTGAAATGATGGATAAATTTGTTTTCTCCCCCTATCCTGAAGCCTTTGAGAGGGAACTGACATAGATTCTAACCAGTCCAACAGCTATCAAAATACCTGAAAGCAAATCCTGAATTATCACTCTAGAGTCCAGCCTTGGAAGACAAAAGAAAAATGAGGAAGAACCCGATAGAGGGATGCTTTTGGAAGTCCTTGTCAAGAAACTCCAATGCACTCTCATATGAACATTTGAAATTTTCCCTGTTCTGACTTTTTTTAGTTCTCTGGCTAGAATTTGTAATGCTAATTACTCTTGCCTTTACTTCTCCTTCACATCTCCTATTCACCATTCAAAGACTTTCTTTTCCTCCTCAAGATAAGAGTTATGCAGTTTGGGAGTCTTTTAGATAGACCCACTGAAGGGTACTCCAATTGCCCCACCCTGCGTCCCTGTTCAGCATGAAAGAAGCCAGAGTGGACTGCGTCCCTATTCCCTATTGGCAATTTGGGTAACCTCTTCAGAGGATGATGTGATAAGAATAGGAGGTAGGAATTGGCTAGGCAGTTAGGGTAAAAAGACCCCAAAGAAAAGTAGCCAGTTTCTTGCTAAAACTCACAATGTCCTTGGGCCTCTTAGCAACATACTGCATTCCAAAGGCCAAAAATGTTGAAAATATTTGAGAGCTTTTATTTAATCCTTAAATGGTTTTAGGGTTACCTCTTCAGAGGGGGGAATGTTAGTGTAGCCAAAAGCCCCATAAAAAATAAATAAATCAAAGAAGAAGAAAGAGTACATGAAGTTATCAGAAAAAAGTGATGGGGCGATATGGGAGGAGTTGGAGGGGAGGGAGTGGGCATGGATTTGATCAAAACACCTTATATGCATGTATGAAATTCTCAATAAATTATTTATTTAAAAAAATTCATTCTTTGAGAATTTCATACATGTATACAATGTATTTTAAAATCAAACCCTCCAACTCCTCCCAGCCCCTCCCACCATGTCCCCCGTCCAACTTAATGTCTTCTTTTCACAATCAGCTAAGCCAATCAGTGCTGTCTGTGTATGGATGTAGTTCCATCCACTGGAGCATGGACAACCTATCAGGAGTGAAAACTGACTTCACCTTTAACCTCTTTCTTCAGGAACACAGCATGTCTGTTCCTTACTTTGATTCCATGTGACTATTGTTAACTTACTGGCATGTTCATGTTTGGGAGACATGAAACATGATTATATACTTCATTCTGAAAAGTAGCCGAGGAAGTATTCTGTCAGGTCTATCCACATTTCTGGATAAATTCCATTTCAAAAAACATTAATAAGTATCATCTAAACAATTTTAAGATATTTTTTTCAGAATTATATTTTGGGTAAATTATATTTATGTTATATTATATCATATTATATTTAGTTGACCTTGCTTGCAAAAAAAGTTATTAAAAAACAATTTCTCTGCAAAGAAAAGTACAGTCATGCTCCTGTTTGTGGCAATCATAGCTTTCTAAAATAAACAACGAAAGTATTAGCATACATGGTTTTTTTCACATGCTTATTTTTTTATTTTTTATTTTTTTGTCTTTTTGAGGCAGGGTCTCCCTGTAGCCCCAGCTGTCCTGGAACTCACTATGTAGACCAGGCTGCCCTTGAACTCACAGAGATCTGCCTGCCTCTGCCTCCCAAGTGCTAGGACTACAGGCGTGTGCCACCATGCCCGGCTTCACGTGCTTATTTTAAGCTGAACTAAAATTGCAAGATAATCACATAAAGTTAATTTCTTTCCACTCCACCCCCAAACCCTAAGTCCTCTTCCACCCTTCTTCCAAGGCTGTTTCTGAGCAATGGGATGGGGGAGCATCCCTGCATCTACATGGCCTTTACATCGTGGGACAGGCTTAAATTCCTTTTACTTATTCATTTGAAGGTGGAAAACTTCGTTTATCGTTTATATGTGAGTTTCTCTGAGTTCAGTGAAATGGGTGCTTTGGATTTTTTTTTCTGGCATTTTGGATTTTTCTGTGAATTCTGTACCTGGGCCACAGGATTCCTCCCTGTCCACTCACAGGGAACTGTTTCTCCCTCTGAGCCCACGTGTCTTTTATGAAACTGTGACTCCTTTCCTATGGAGCTCCAGTGATGTTTGCAAGAAAACCACAAACAGAAATGACAGTTGCGGGAGGGCAATAGTTGTGAAATTTTTAAAAAAAGCAAAAATTGGTGAATGTTTTTGGATGGTGCCAGATTTTTATCCAAGTTGTGAGGTCACTCATTAGAATTCTGGCTCTCCATCTGTCACATACATGAGAGCTTTCATCTGTGTGAGGTGAGTTATTTCTGCATCTACAGGATTGTGAACATAGAAGTGGAGAGTGCTGGCTTTTGTTTGGGAAAGAGTATCGACTTCAATTTAGGAGGAGGGAAAGGAGGTAAGAACACGCAGGCTTCAGTAGACTGTCTCCGTAAGGCCTCTTCTGTCATTGTGGCACAACATTGCCATTTACAAAGTTCATGCTCCAGATCCATGTACCTGAGTTATAAAA
The DNA here is from genome assembly GCF_000622305.1 of Nannospalax galili. NCBI lineage: Eukaryota > Metazoa > Chordata > Mammalia > Rodentia > Spalacidae > Nannospalax > Nannospalax galili. The sequence continues at coordinate 3,535,195 of NW_008333886.1, read as the reverse complement.
CCTACAAAAAAGATTTCATAATCTTAAAATTATTTACTTATATATTAATTAATTAATTAATTAATTTAATGTGTTTTTGCCTGCATGTATATAAGTGCACCCATGTTGTACAGTGCCCACGGAGGTCAGAAAAGGGCATCAGATCCCCTGGTACTGTAGTGACAGATGGTTGCTAGCTGCCATGTGGGTGCTGGGAATGGAACTCAGGTCCTCTGCAAGAACAGCCAGTGCTCTTAACTGCTGAGCCATCTCTCCATCCTCAATTTCATGGTCTTCTAAATTTCTATTTTGTTGGACCTCATTCATAGCCATCCTTGGTTGCATGTAGCCATGGGCCAAGAATTGGACACATGGTATTACATGGAATTACATGGTATTACATGGAAAACTCCAAAAAATGTTCTTACAATTATCTGTATTTGTATTACTGTAGAAAAGCAAACTGCTTGTCAGACTTAACTTTTAACCTTTACTGGATTATATTTACTTAAGACTTCTGTGTTTCATTTGTATAGTTATATTCTGTTCCTTTGTAAAGACAGAGAACATGTGCATGCACATACAATCCCATGCATATATATACACATATGCATATATACATATACACACAAACATATACACATACGCATATGCACGTTCGTATATACACATATATACACAAATACATGTACACACACATACCTACACTCACACCCATACATTTACATACACACACTTAAATGCATACCTACACTCACATACATCCTTCCCCTAAGATGCAGATGTAACTCATATCTATGACATTAGTCTAATGATATCTATGGTGTTAGTCTTTGTTTTTGTTATGACAATCTGAATGTTTTCATTTAATCCTATATTCCTGAGAAAATATCTCTTTTAAAATAAGCATGTCAAATAAGTAAAAGGGCAGCAGTTACTTTAGTTAAACATTTATAGAGTACGAGGGACCAGAGCCTGATAAGAGAGGAATGTGGATCTGGCTTTCAAAGCGAGAATGAAGTTTGCCTTGTAAATAGCAGTGAAGATCAAACTTGAGCTAAACCCAATGGTAGGCACCCCTGGCTTCTAACAAACTTCTATTTCTGTTCTATGGTCAACTTTCAATAGAAGCCATCTTTAAAAAGTTAAGTAGACAGGAATAGTCAGTCTTTTAAAGTGAGCTAGATATGGGTTTGAACATTCTCTTGAAAATGCTTGTTAGCTTCATGGCTCAAATGTGAATGAGAAAAGACTCAAGTTCCTTCCTTGAGCCCAGTTGGAGCCCAGTAGGGAACCCAGGTCACTGGGGCTGTGATCTCCAGCCTCCTGGCTCTGGTCATGGACAGCTGTCCTCTTTTATTGACCGTGAGTTCTCTCCAGGTCATATACTGAAACTTGACATGGGCATATCTAGAAGCCTAGGAAATCCACACATACCTTGGAAATTCCCAGTCTTTTCTGATAAATCGCCCCAATTTTTGGATTGATATGAACCTTCCTATTCCTGTCTCAGCAGATTCCGCTGAGCCCAAGGCTGGCAGGGGCAGGAGGAGTCTGATCACACACCTTCAGAGCCACTGGCTAGGGGAGAAGTCACAGCCTCCACTCTGTCAAGTACTGGGATTCTGGATTCTGAAAACTTGCTCAAAGCAATCCTGGGTGCCGAAGTCGCTACTGGATAAATATTTGAAGACTGTTTTGTTCTAAAAACTATCCTGGAATTGGGGGATATAGTTAAGGGAGCTCAATATTCCTCGTTTGGTTGGAGGGGTATACATCTAGGTCTCTGGGCTGGGAAAATGGCCCAGTCATTTGAGCACATGCTATGTCAGCATAAGGACTGGAGTTTGAATCCCCAGCATACAAACAGATAGCTGGGACACTGCAGAGGGCAGATATGGAATCCCCAGACCAAGCTGGTAAGCTAGACTATCTGAGGTCAGTGATCTAGGGGTTTGATTGAAAGACCTTGCCTCAATGAGAGTGGAGAGTGAGGCAAGAAGATGCTCAACATGAGCCTAGGACCTGCACATACATGTGCACATACATGCATGTATACCCTCACACAGCTGCACCTAAGCACATGTAAACACACATACTTGCATGCTATACCATAAACATGCATGCATGCCATATACACATAAAAAAGAAAAAAAATCTGGGTTTTTATGTGAATGGTTCATGAAAAACTAAATATATTCTAAAATGATGGAAAAAATGATAATGATATATGAAAAATATTATATTATCCCACCTATTTTTTCACACTAGAGTCTGTCTCTCCTAAGATTTCTTCCATATGGGTAAATGTCTTTGTTTAAAGCCTGTGATTTAATTTATTAAATTTTTTCTGTGTGCAATAATGCTCCTTGTAAACCAAAAGTAGAAAAAAAAAAATCCCAGTTTCACAGATGTTTGTTTCTCAACCCATCCTAAGTTTTATATAAAAATTTGAAAAGTCAGAGTTACTTGATTCCCACTAAACGTGTATTGTTCTTATCTGACCCACATTGCATCCATCATTAAATAAGTTTTTAACTTTCAGTCCTCTTTTCTTGGAGTTTATTAACAATTGCCCTGTGGCTTAGATTCCCATCTGTCATCCCCTAAGTCAGCCATCTAGGAGCTTTTGCAGGAGTATGAGAGCTCAGGGGATGGCTCAGTGGGATTTGCGATTGCCTTCTGTTTGGGTTTCCTGTCTGCAGGCTCAGCCTCAGCTCCAGGCTGGTCTGCCTGTCTTCCTTATCAGGTCTGTCCTGGGAGCCCACTGGACCTGCTCTGTGGTCTTTCTTTCCCCCCACCTTTTCCGAGCTTTCCAGGTCTGCTTCCTTTGCCCCTGACTTTTAGTGTCTCAGGAAAGGTGCCCTGGAAGTGATTATTTTGAGATCTGACATACATGAACAGTTTATTTTATTTTATTCTCATATGATTATGATTGATTTTTATGACAAGGAATCAGAAGCTAATTCCCCCAGAATGTTTAATATTGTTCTAGTATCTCCCAGCTTCCATGATTGCTGTAGAAAATGTTGAATTTTGTGGGATTCTGTCAAAGACAATTCACATTTGTGTTCAGTCTCCAATATGAAGTCCTTTTTATCATACTGCATTGAATTCTCGTTCCCTCAAGTGTTTTCTGCTTGCTCAAACCCACCTGATTTTTTTTAAGATTAAGGCGTAACGTGGTGATTTGTACTTTTAATGAGGCACAAAGTTGATAATTTTTTAAAAGTAAAACCAAATTTTCTTTCTTTCGTTTTTCAGTACTAGGGATTGAGCCCAAAAGACTTTTCACATGTTTGACAAGCGCTCTGCTGCTGAGCTAGGTTCCCTGCCCTAAAAATTAGTTTTGATAGAGGAGAATACAATCCAGTTAAAAAAGAAAGTAAATGAATCAAGGGAGTTCCAGAACATCTGCAGAGAAGCTACAGTTGCCAAAGTTCTTTGTAGCTATGCTATTTGATCATCTCTCTGTCTCTCTCTCTCTGTCTCTGTCTGTCTCTCTGTCTCTCTGTCTCTCTCTCTCTCTCTCTTGCTCTCTCTCAGAGTTAAAAAGAATCTGAAATTAAGGTTTAAGAAAGCCCTGGCTGAGCTCAGACTCCCTTGCTCATCCCATGGTTTTGGTTTCTGAAGGTGTGTTCTGGGAGTTGTACTTTCAGCCAGCTGTTCTGGCAAAATTAGGGATGTGGTTGCCTATAATCTGACAAGACCAAACCTGCTGTTTCTGTGAGTCTTAACTATGGAGGATTCAAGGAAAACTGGGGCTGAATAAAAAAAGTGGTTTAGAAGAGAAAAACATCAGAGACAGAGAGAGAGAGACAGAGAGAGAGAGAGAGAGAGAGAGAGAGAGAGAGAGAGAGAGAGAGAGAGAGAGAGCTCAAACAACTGAGTTGTGTCCGGTTGAAGGATGCTTTTGTGCTATTATGGACTCTATGATGAGGGAGCTGGGCTTGTGCTCAGAGGAAGGGATTTTAGCAGTATGTGTCAGGCTGGGTGGAACACTGCAAAACTGGGTCCGAGTGTGCTGTGAAAGGGGCCTCTAGGGATCCCAGTTCAGCGCTGACAGCACCTGGAAAGGCACTGCCAGGACAGAAGGTGAAACCACGTGACCAAGTTCAAGTTCTCCCCTCTCTTCCCCTGCTGTCTCTCCTGGAAGTGCAAACATCCTTCAGAGAGGAAGCCTGTCACAGCAGAAGCCAAACTCATGCATGTATGGTTAACTAATTTTTGACAAAGACATCAAAATATACAGCAAAAAAGGAGAGTCTTTTTAAATAAATGGTACTGAGAAAATTGGATATTTATATGCAGAGGAGAGAAAATAAACTCTTAAACTATACACACAAATCAATTAAATGGGTTAAAGACAAACAAGATCTAGAGGAAAGCCATAAAACTAGAGGAAGCCTTAACATAGGTCCTAATCATGATTTTTTTTGGATATGACTCTAAAAATACAGGTAATAGAGTTAAAAATAAAAGAAGTGGGGTCCTGCCAAACGGAAGCACTCTGTGCAGCAGCACAGATGATGAAGAACATGAAAGGCGGACCTGTGAACTTGGAGAATCTATTTTTAAGGGTTGATTTCATAAGGAGCCAACATTCAAACAGATACAGGATTCCTACTAGGCAATAGTAACCGCCCAATTTAAAAAAATGGGCAAAAGACCTGAGCAGACTTTTCTCACAAGAAGATATTTAAATGGCCAATAAGTAAGTAAAAAAGGTGTTCCAAACTCATTATCATCAGCCAAAGAACTTTAAACCACATCTAGATATCACTGTCAGCTTCATTAGGATGGTTGTTATCAAAGTGACTGAAAGATACGTGTTGGTGAGGGTGTGGAGAAAAGAGGTCATCTATATACCATTGGTGGGGATATAAATTGGCACAGCCACTGTGGAAAACAATATGGAAGTCCTTCAAATAATTAAAAACATAAGACAGGCATGGTGGTGTATGCCTATTGTCCTAGCACTCAGAGGCAGGTGAATCTCTGTGAGTTGAAGGCCAGCCTGCTCTATGTAGTGAGTTCCAACACAGCCTGGGCTGTATAGTGAGACCCTGTTTCAGGAAAAACAAATAAAAACAGGGCTAGTGAACTGGCTCAGAGGGTGAAGGTGACGCTGCCAAACCTGCTGACCTACACTGGGAGTCCCAAGACCCACATAGTAGAAGGAGGGAACCGATTCCCAAAAGTTCTCCTCTGACCTCCACACACATGCCATGGCATTACACACCTCCTCCACCCCAAATAAATAAATGTAGCAAAAAATTTAAAATAGAGCTGGTATGGAGGCACATGGCTGGAATTCAAGCACTTGAGAGGCTGAGGCAGGAAGATCACAAGTTTGAGACAAGTCTGGGCTGCATAGTGAGACGTCTAAAAATAAATGAATAAATAAATAAATAGATTCAAAGTAGAGCTACCTTATGATCTGATATAGCAATGACTTTTACAATATGGGCATAACCTAGACTAAAGACTTTCACCTAACCTTGCAACCAAAAAGCTACTGTTAACAATGTAAACAAGTTCAGTGGACTATGTGTACCTTAATCCTGGGCATGTGACCTTAATCCCTCAGGATCCCTCCTTGCACTACACCCAAGATAGTGTGTCAATGTATGTGTATACAGGCTTTACAAATCAAAGTTCTGAAAACGGGGTGCTTTTCTTCTCCTGAACAATGAGAGAAATTGAGTGTGTGTGATATTCTAGGAATATGGAGACAAGAGAAAGATTCTCCGATAAGACAAGGGTGGGTACTGACTTCTGCTTCCCCACTTCATGTTGGGGATACTGTTTCAATAAAAGAATGAGCTAAGCAGCCCTGGTGTGGGAGCACAGTTCTAAGAAACATCTGAAGGAACAAGTGCTCTGCTTTGCCTTATGAATGCTGTCAGGCTGCCCCTTATTTGTTTTTAATATTCATTTATTTTTAATTTATGTATGTTTTGTCTCCATGTATGTAAGTACGCTCCATGTTGTACAATGCTCATGGAAGCCAGAAGATGGCAGGCATCAGATTTGCTAAAACTGGCATTACAGAGAATTGTTAGCCTCCTGTGAATGCTGGGAACCAAATCCAGCAGAGCAGCCAGTGCTCTTAACCACCAAGCCATCTCTCTAGTTCCAAACTGTCACTTTTTTAAGCATTGCCATAATGTGGCTTAGAAGTGCTTTGGTTCAACAGTCCCACCACCAAGTATGTACCCAGGGGAAATAAAATTTCAAAAAGATATCTGCATGTTTAATGCTATGCTATTCCTAACACCTAAGACATGGAAACTATACAAATGTCTGCTAACATAGGAATGATTAAAGGAAATGTGATATATATGTATATGTGGAATATATGGAATATTACTTTGCCTTTAAAAAGAAGGAAGTTCTTGCATTTTCCACAACGTGGATGAACCTGGAGGAAACTGTGCTAAGTGAAATAAACCAATAACACAAAGACAGACACTGCATAACCTCACTCATGTGAGGAATCTAAAATAGATGAGCTCACAGAAGTTGAAAGTGGAATGGGGCTATCAGTTATTTGGTCTCTGTTTTTCTTGACATTTTTGTTTCCCATTCTTAATTTAATTTTTATTCTTAATTAATGTTTTAATATTGCATGTTTATGGGCACAAAATGTTGTAATTAATTTTTTTTATATAGGACGTATACTGATCAAGTCAGGATAATCAATGTTTCCAGCTCCTGCGGCTTTGTGTTTGGAGACTTGGAACTTCTCCTCTGCTCATTTCTAAGGTCTTTACTGGGTGATTATGAACTGTAGTCATCCTACTGGGCTAGAAAGCGCTAGAACTTAATCCTTCTAACTGTGCTTTGGGACGCATCATTGGGTCCCTCACTTTACATTTTAATTTCTAAGTTGTAATGGGTTTCTGTGTTTTGTGTCCTGCTTTAAATGTCTATTAATCAAAAAGGAAACCAAAAGCCTCCACCTTCACTAAAAGCAGGATGTAATCACAGCCATGGAACACATTTTAGAAGGGCTGTGGAATACTGAAAGTTAAAATCCTATTTTGATTAAGTCACAGAACAATCAAATGCAGTGACTTAATTTTCATGTGCACGATCACTTCAAGGAGATAGATGGAAATACTAGTCTAATACAGAATCACCACTTTAAGAAAAATCATTCAGTCTCCCCTCCTAAATAACAATGTTTTAAGTACTACTTTTATATTTTCTAAATGTATCACTAAAATCTCTATGAATGTCTCTAGACATAAGCAAGGGTAGCATGATCTTGTCTGAGACTGCTCAGCATGGCAGGGTTGATGTGGGCCTTCAGAATCTGAGATTGCTTCATGAAAAAGCAGTATTTCAAGAAACTGAGGTACCATGACCATTTATACCAGAGAGTGATTATTTGGACATAAGTTCAGTGAATTCTTTAGGAAAAGAAGGATTGCACAAGATAGTCTTTTTCCAAGATAGAACAAAGACCAAGGGGCTTTCTCTGTGTTTATCCATTCCTCACTCACACAGTGTCTAACAGATGAGCACATCTCATTGCTGCTCTCCACTTCTCCTTTACCACTGCTACCCCAGGCCAAGGTCCCATCACTGACGCCCAGGCTACTCTGTGGTAGTCGGCTGCTTTCTTTTACCTTCTTCCACTCTCTTCTGTTTTCATTACAGTAACTGGAGTGACATTTAACACTCCAGATCACATCACACTCTCACAATACTATTTTAAAGTTGTAAATAAAAAATTAAAAATACTTTATTTATGTGTGTGTGTGTGTGTGTGTGTGTGTGTGTGTGAGATAGTGCCCATGTAGAGGTCAGAAGACAACTTGTGGGAGTCAGTTCGGTCTTTACACCATATGGATCCTGGGGATCAAACTCAGATCATCAATTTTGGCAGCAAGCACCTTTACCCACTGAGTTATCTTGTGAACCCTCACAATATTTAAAAACCTTTCAATAACAGTACGTAGCAGGAATATGTACCTGTGTAAATCCTTATGTGACCCGGCTTCTGTGACCTGTCTGACCTCTTATCACTTTCCCAGTCATCTGCTACTCCACTGCCACCCTCCCTGTCAGCACGGTCAGTTCAGATGCCACCTCCTTAAAGGTCCTGATCAAGAACTGACCTCAAGAACTGCAGCTCCTACCCAGTCACAGCGTTCTATTCTGGGTGCCTGCAGAGCACTTATTTCTAGCTGGTATCAACCATGTATATTTGTTCTGTGATATGGCAGATAGACCACACAATAACCCTAGCTACCTTTGTCTCTTAATAGTTGCACTCTTGTACAATCCCCTCTCCTTGGATGAAGAAAGGATCTGTGACTTGCTTCTAACAGTAGCTGGTGACAGTGTTGATGGACTGTCACTCCCATGAGGAGGTTACATTATGCAGGAAGCCACTGCGGTAGACTAGGTACATTACAGAAGAATGCATTTTGTTAGTCAGCTTGCTCTACTTTCTCTCTGCTGGCTTTGAAGTAGCAGTCTGCCATCTTGTGAGAGGCCTTTGTGGAGAAGGCTGATGCTAAGCAGAGGTGGATGACTTTGCTTAGCTGAGCAAAACCCTGAAGCTCCCTACTTGCAAGGAACTAAATACCGCAACAACCACATGAACTTGGAAGAGGTCTTGAGCCTCAGGTAAGGACCTGAGTCTGATCGGTACCCTGATGGCAGCTTCGTGAGACCCTAATCAGAGGATTCAGTTAGAGATGTTCAGACTCATGATCCACAGTGGCTGTCTCACAATAACTGTTGTTTTGACTTGCTAAGTTGGTGGCAATTTTTACACAATACAAGGGCATTATACATGCTTATTATCACTCACCTGCTACATTGTAAATGCCAGTGCTTAGAAGACTCCCCGCCACAACAGTTTTTAATAATTCATGAAAAGAATGAATGAAAACAATTAGATTATGAAACATTTGAAATGACAGTGAGTTAGTGGGATAGACAATACATGTCCAAAGATGGGGCTTAAGGTTGAGTAAACCTAGATTTCAACAGCAGATCATCTTAGAGTGTAACTACAGGGAAGTTGTCCTGCCTCTGGCCTTTCACCTTCTTGTTTCTTAGGTGATAATAGTAATGCTCATTTTATGAAGGAAGTAGGTCATAGGAAGGGATTAAATAAGATACAATGTTTAGCCAGATGTGGCGGTGCATGCCTTTAATCCCAGCACTTGGGAGGCAGAGGCAGGTGGAGCTCTGTGAGTTCAAGGCCAGCTTGGTCTACATAGTGAGTTCCAGGCCAGCTGGGGCTACAGGGAGACCCTGTCTCGAAAAGATCAAAAAAGAAAAAAAAAGGGTACAATATTTAACATGGAAAAAAATGGCACAACATAAACACTCAGAAACTATAGAACAAAATTCCACTTTATTTATTTTCAAATTTTTTTCTCAAAAGCAAGCAGAATTTGTAACTGTCATTCAATTTATGAAATTTTCAGTGCAAGTTTGGTGAGTATTTTGGCATTGTAGGGAACTGATGAAAGGGGAAAGGTAAGGACTACTTTTGTAATATCAAGCCTTACTTTAGAAAGACCGCAAGAGAGCTCACAAACACAATAAAAATCAAAATTTTAAAACTAATTCGTGAACTTAAAAACTATTCTAAAAATTTTTAACATTTATTGAGAGAGAGCTTATACTGTGGCAAGCATCGCTAATAAGAGCTTTAAATGTAGCATTTAATGTTTACAACAGCACCAACAGCTCATTTTACAAGTGAGAACAATTCAGATGTTAAACCACTTGCTTTCTGTTGGATCTGTGCTGCTTGCTCTTTCTTTGCCCTCTTATCTTATCTTAAAGGCTTTTCCAGACTCCCCTGGCTTCTGGCTTCTGGGGCAATGCAGCCTGCAGCTAACAGAAGCTTTGTGGGATATGGGAGGGTGGGAGAGTTGAACTTAGGCTGTTGTTCTCTGTCAGCTCTCAGGGCACCTGTGTGCAGCTGCTTCCTGGCTGCCCTTTCCCCAAGGCAGGTCTCTCTCCATGGTCTTTGCTCCACAAGGCTAGCCCTGTTGCAGCTTGCACTACTAGTCTCTGAAACCCTTTCATCTCCTGATGGTCCAGAATTCTGGACTTGGATGATAGACCTACTTCCCATCACTATGAATCTCCTTAGTCATGTGTTCCTCTGATGGGCATCTTAGTAATTCTATCATTTGGATACAAATTTCCTCACTAAATTTCCTTTATTTGAGAGCTGAATATGTTTTTACTTCTGGCTTTATACTGACTCAAACTTCAAATATAAAATTCAAGTAAAAATTTCAAATAATCTTCAAAACTTATGTTATTGCTAATATAAAAATAATTACCCTCCTTATAACTAAGTAACAAAGTAATTAAATACTATTTAATTATATAAAATATGAAACTGTCAAGTTTCAATACCATATCATATAAAAATTATCATGTTATTGTTACAAACATTAATGCTTATATTTTCAACAGTGATTAAATATTTTATGTGAAAATGCCAGTTAAGTTTACAGTATAACTTTTGCTAGGCAATATACAATGCTAATTGAATTTTATTGAACAAAACTTTAAATATTTAAAAAAATACTTAAGTGCTATAATTCTATAAATTCTAAGTTTTTTATTTCTCCTATATAATGTATAAATGTAAAATTATAAATACTCTATAATCGATGAACATAATTGACTTTTCTGAGATAAGGTAGAGTTTGATAAAGGAGGACAGAGAAAAGGAATTTATTTTCATGGTTTACTGACACTACTAGAGTCAAACTGGTTTATACTTTTCAAACTATGTACTATTTCTACTTGGATTCTAGGATTTACATTTGGCTTTGTGAAAGCATCCTTAAAAAAATAACAATATAATTATCTGAAACTGTTATAAAGTAGTTAAGATTATGAAAGTGCTTCAAAGTCAAATTCACAGCAGAAGAACCCTTTGCTTATTCTATTATAATTATAAGCAACGACAAAACCTGTGCATTTTAGAAGATGACTTTTTAAAGTTTATATTAATTATACAGAAAAAGATTAAAAGTTGAAATAGTAAGACTTTTTCTTTTAACAATTTTAGACCATATAATAATTTAACATTCCCTTCCCCATCCCAGAAGCCATAAATCTTAGATATTGCTATAAAGTATGTTATGTTGCTATAGTATAAAATATTACATTTAATGCCTAATAGTCTTCAATACAAGTCGAAATATATCCTCTAATATAACTCTTAAATTTCACATAGTACTTTAACATACTTCAAAGTAATTCCCTAAAAATAAGTTAGAAATTAGGCAGGACTATACAGATTTATTTGTTTAGTTCCTTATAGCAATCTGAAAAGTCACATCTTTCTTCAGTAGCTGTTTTTCCACTAGAAACCTGAATGATGACATGGATATGAATGGTGATGCTTCTAGAGATATTCTTGACTGCCACCTGTTCTGTCATGTATATTCACCTTTACACCTTTCTATGTTGCATTCAAGTGGAAGAGGGTAATCTAATTTTTAATTTGATGACTACTTTCTTTGTGCCCAATCTAGAGGATAATCTATTGGTTTAAAATTTTTGTAACCAGTGGACAGACTTTGATTTTTAGGATTTATAATTTGTTCTTTTTTCATATATTTCTGTTCTTGTTTCATTGTTGTCTGGTTTTATAATTTCTTCCTTGACCAATAATTTCTTCTTTTGCCTCTTTAATTAATCATATTTGTTTTAAAGTCATTTTCAGATTGCTCTTACATAGTCATATTACCTGAATAATTTATTTCTGGTTGTGCATATTATTTATCATTCCTGCTGCTGTTGAAGCTTGCTTGTTCTGAAATTTTTTGTGAGCTCAAGTGTTCATGTTTATTCTCCATCTTCTCCTCAAGTTTGGGGATGATTTACAGAGCTTCAGACAGAAAAGTCACATGTGTTCATGGATTCATGACTTGTGGCTACTCTGCTGTCACTGTCAACACACTGACCTAGTTACCAGACTGAGAGATGCAGAGTCGATTCCTGACTGGAAGTTGGTTTCTCTTTCTAGCCTCCCCAGTGACTTTGGCTTCACCTTTGGCAAGAGCTAGTTTGAGCTAAAATGGTATTTCCACTGCAGTGTCCTCATGAAGCAACCAGCAAGGCTAGCCTGCTCTATCCCATGCGTGGTGGGTACACCTGGAAGGACAAGACGTGCATCTGTTATTTCATGTCTTATCTTTAAATTTCAGTGTGTGTTTGCATTTTTATCCTTCTTCAAAATAGAGCAAAGATTTACTACACCTTAACTATCTCTTAAGCAATGTCTATATTTCTGGACACCATTATATTTATTTTTAAGCACACTGATGCATTTTCTTTTGTATAAAATATATTTTGTGTGTGTTAGTGATAGGCAGTGATGGAGGTCAGTGCCAAATCTCCTATAGAACCTTTGTAATAGTGCTTTCTTTTATAATTAAAATTTAAAAGTTTAAAAAGGCACAATTTTCCTGCTCTGGCTTAATGATTGCTATAGATGTAAGTATTTCAAATTACTAGGTGGAATGGGCTCTAGGAGAAAAAGATACCATGAAAATATATTTTATTATTATTATTTGTGTGCGTATGCATGTGTGTGTGTATGTGTGTGTGTGTGAGATGAGTGTATTGCCTGCATGTATGTAAGTATGCCCCTGTCGTGCAATGCCTGTGGAGGTCAGAAGAGGGCATTGGGCCTCCTGGAACTGAAGTTACTAATGATTGTTAGCTGTCATGTGGGTGCTGGGAATCGAACCCGAGTCCTCTGCAAGAGCAGTCACTGCTCTTAACCACTGAGTCATCTCTCTAGCCCCAAAAGATACTTTTAGAATAGTGTTAATACATAGTATTTTCAAGGTCCTGGGTTTGATTCCTGGCACTATAAAAAATAAAACTAAGTCAAATTACAAATAAATAAATAAATAAATAAATAAACCAAAATAATATAGTGTTAATACAGTAGTATTAGTCAAAGAATTGTTCAAAAGACATTCAATACTTATTCTTCTTACTGTGACTAATTGGGCTGGAGAGATGGCTCAGCACTTAAGAACACTGGCTGCTCTTGGAGAGGACAGGGTTTCCAGCACCCACGTGGTGGCTAACAACTGTCTGTAACTTCAGTTCCAGGGGATTCAAGGCCCTCTTCTGGCCTCCACTGGCACTTCATACACAAGGTGAACTTACATACAGGAAGACACTGACACACATAAAAGACAAAATAAAATATGATACAATAGAAAGACAAAAGCACAATTTAAAATGTTCCCTGTTTTGTTTCTTGACTTTCACAATAGTGATCATGATAGAACCAGATTCAGTGTGGGAGTGAATGGGATACAGCTAAGATTCACGTCTAAAAGAGGCCAGGGGACAACTTAGAGGAGACAGTTCTCTCCTTCCACTATGTGGGCTCTGGGGATTGAACTCAGGTCACCAGCCTAGGTGGCATGAGCCTCCACCCAGTGGGACCTGAGCTGTTCAAGAGCTTGTTCCTTCAGATTTCTCCTGGAGCTGCGCTCCCAAACAAAGGCTCTCTATGTATTGGAGCCATATATCCAGCATGAAGTGGGGAAGGAAAGGCAGAAGGAATTATCAGGGGATTTTCCCTTTCTGACACCCACTGACCCAGAACAGCACACACAGCCACAAACAGATATTGATGTTCTCAATCTAATCCTACCTGTTGTTTACAATGCAAATGGGAGGCATTGTTTCCAGTGCTGCCTGCAGTGCTTACCAGTTTCATAATACGTAGAAACAGACACACACACACATTATGCTGGGTCAAAGGCAAAGAAGAGTCATGGGGGATTAAAGCTATATGTTCAGGTTATAAGAGGAGCCCAAGACCTTGTAAGCTTATTTACATTGTAAGCAAGCTGAAATGGTGTCACAGAAGTTATCTGCATGGAACCATGACCCCAGTGTCACTATTCACTTTTTACTCTATAGCTCAGTACCATGAAGGGACACATCACTTAAAGAACACATGTTCAGTGAAAAGTTCTAGAACCTGTATTAAACAGCAGGTGTAACTCAGCAAACCCCACCTAGAATACAATCAGTGGGAATGGAAACCATTTTCACTCCTCTAGGAATGATCATCTTAAAGTGTTAATGTTATTGCAACACCTTCCTGGCCGATCACTGAGGATGAATCATCTTAAAGATGGTAATACTTTAGAAGGTTGATTTCATGTCAACTTGACTGGGCTATGGGGTGCCCAGATGTTTGCTAAAACATTATTTCAGATGTGCCTGTGGAGGTGTTTCTGGATAAGATTTGATGAGTGACTGAGTCAGCAAATCATACTCTGAAATGTGGGTAAGACTTATCCAATCAACTAAAGGCAGGGATAAGATCAAAGGCTGACTTTCCCTGACTAAGAGGAGCTTGCCCTGCCTGTCTTTGAATTAGGGCATAGTTTTTTACCCCTTGGACTTGAACTCAAACATTAGCTCTTTCTAGGTCTCACGTCTCCCAGCATTTGAGTGGAATCACACCACCAGCTCCTTGGATCTCCCAGTTTGTTGGCTTACCTTGCAGATCCCAGGACTTTCCCACCTGCAGAATCACTTGGCTCAATTCCTTTTAATAAATTATTTCTCGTTCTTTCCACTCTGTAGACTGTTTGGCTAATGCAAATGGTTTAGTTTCAGATAAGATTTTTTAGTTTGGTAAACATAACCTCATTTCTAACATTATAGGATCCCTCTGCACAGAGACAAAGGCTCTTATACATCCTCTAGACACATGTATGTATAAATACTATCTATCATTAGAGTCAAGAGTGAACAGCTGTATGTCTAGTAGCTTAGTGCAAAAATATTTGTAAATCATAAGGCTGTATTCTAGCATCTGAGATGAAAATGAAGCTGAGCTATTATACGTAAAAGGCACATTAGCATTTATTATGATAATGATTGTTGCTTTCAATATTAACTATTGGGCTTATATTTTAGGTGCCATGATTTGAAAGAGAAAAATCATCAGAACTGTTTTTAAGAAAGTACATACTTGGATATTGGGTATGGTAATACAAGCCTTTAATCCTAGCATTCGGGAGGTAGAGGCAGGAAGATCTTTGTGAGATGGAGGCCAGCTGGGGCTACAGGGAGACCCATGTCTCAAAAAAGAAAAGAAATGACATATTTGAGGTCAGTGAGATGGCTCAGTGGGTAGAGGTGCTTCAGACCAGGCTTGACAGTCTGAGTTTAATCCCTGGAACCCACACAACAGAAGGAAAGAAAAGAGCCCACTCTGACAAGTTCTCTGACATCCACGTGTCCTGAGATAAATAAATTAAAAATCAAAAAAAATAAGGTACATACTTGGAGAGGTTTTGCACTCTTTTGGAAAATCAAGAAGAGACGTTCATTTAGTACACTGCAGGGAGAGCAGTGGGCTGACAGCTAAGAAGAGTTCCTGCTTGGTCAATACGTGGAGGAAAAGCTGTTCATTGTAAAGCATCAGCCACCTTGCTGAAGAGCAGGGATGGGTAGGATGCCTCTGTTGAAGACTAAGTAAACAACAAGAGTTGAGGAGTGCTAGCCTTCCCCCCTGCATTATGAAAATAAGCGTGTGTTGAACTGAGATGAAACAGAGAGGAAGGAAGCTGAGAAATCTCCAGCACTTTCATTACTCAATAGCTACAAAGGCTCAAAGTTTTTGTGCTTGCTGTTACAGTAGGGCCAAAGCCTCAGCATCCTTTGCTGTGCCTGTACTTTACAGGGCAGGAAGGAGTTGAAAGTGTTGGGCTTGTTCGAGCTCACCACACAGAGACTATCTGGTTTCTAAACAATGGATTTAGCTCCACACCCATGAAATCCCATTTTCTCCGCTGACACCACCAGTTTAAATTTTTGTTGTGTGTGATATAGACAGATGTCTGCTAGGAGCTGGAGCGAAGCCATTGGCACTTGATGAAGGAGGCGGCTCTCACACTCACGTGCAGGTTAGCACCTCTGACTGGGTCCTATTTTCTCACTGCCTGGGCCCTTCAGAGCTTGAGAAGTGTTTACTTTGTGGAATAGTTTCTCACAGCAAGAAAGAAAGATTGTAAGACGTGCTCTTCATTTGAATTGTCTTAAAGGTGGTTGGATTATTTACAGCTGAGCTAGCCCTCTCCCAAGAGAGGACCTGCTAGGGACACTGTGAGGGTTGTCATAATGCCCCCCTCTGGTAGTTCTTGACTATGCTTGAGTGATGGTTTCATAGACTATTTCTAAAAGGATCAGTTCTCTTCCTCTTTCTCTGTCTCTCTGTCTCTGTCTCTTAGCATGTGTGTATGTTTGTTGTGTGCATGTGTATGTGTGCTGGTGTACATGTATAAGCATACATGTATAGGCCAGAACCTTCCACCTTTTTTTTTGAGATGGGGTCTGTCACTCACCCAGTCAGTTAGGCTCCCTGGCCTGCAAACCCCAGGGGTCTGCCTGTTTTAGCCTCCCAGGTGCTAGGATTACAAGTGTGTGCCACCACACCAGGCTCTTTCGGGCTCTGGGGATTGAATTCAGGTCCTCAAGCTAAACTTATAGAGCAGGCACTTTAATGACTGAGCTATCTCCTTAGCCCCTGATTTTTTCATTACTCCTTAAGTTACTAAGGGTCAAACCGTATTTTCACCAAGAAACGTTTAAGATCTTAGTGAACAGCAAATTGTACTTATTGTTAATGAATGTAAAGAGTAGTTTCTGTGAAGCTTAGTTACTTCTTTCATACAACTGTTTAGATTTCCTGTTCCTTTCTGGGGCTGTCAGGCACGGGTTATTCCTGTTAGCAGTCTCCAGGTTTTGCTGCCAGTGTGAGCCTGGCAGAAAAATGTTCCCAGCTTATAAACACCTCTCCTCTAATTCCTGCTGCTACTGCCTCTGGGTTTTGTCGTCAGGATCTCTTCCTATTTTTTTAGAAGTTAGAAGATTTGGCAAAGGCACGGCTATGACTCACTCATTGTCTGAGGAGTGCTGCTTTCTGATTCCTTGGTCCGAAGTAGACTCTTTAAATAGAACTTCTGGCTTCTCTTCTGTTCGCTTTATCCATCCTTAAGCTCCATTCCTCTTCACAGTGAACTTGGTGCCGTGTTCCACCACTCCAGTCTAATTTAGGACATCTGTGGATAACACATCACTAGTACCTACCCTCTGTCAGAGAACAGTTGCAGTGAACTGGTCCCTAAGAGATTCTGCCATGAAGACAAGGTGGAACATGTGGTGGGAGACAGTCTCTGCATCGGTAGCATCATCTGGTCTCTGTTTCGAAGAGAAGCTTTGAATTCCAAACATGGTAGGAAAAGAAAATATTTTAATGTTAGGATATTCATTCAGTATAACAACTAAATGAAACATGGAAACTTTAAGACCCGCAGGGTTATTTAATTTCTTAATGGAAATGAAAGTGGTTTGAAATAAAAGATGGCATTTAAGCCATCAGGACAAAATTTAGGTAGCAAGAGATGTTCAGTATTTCAGAGGAATAAGGTTGCCATGCCCTTAAATGAACATCAGCCTCCTGGGAGTTTTAAGTGTGACATCTTTGAGAAAGCTGCTTTCCCTCCCCGAAGACTCCAAGCCTCACACTTTCAAATTCCTATGTCCTCTCCAACCATTTCAATGTTTTCAAATATAATGCATTGTGATTTTAGCCAGATACGTCATATGTAAAGTCAGAAGTATTAGTTTACTAAGGAGGAACATCATAAAAATAGATCTAAAAATTTATGATTCTTATACATGAGGTTGATTCACATATCTTAGTAATTACAATATAGTCCTTTTATCCTATGCAAATATGAATTAACCATATTGTTAAGGAAAGGGCAGTTTACATTAGACACAGACCTCTTCTCTCTTCTATGAGAACGTGCCAGTGGTGAGTCACATGTGAATGTGGGGCAAGTAAAGGTTGTTTAATTGCTTCCTTTTGCAACTTGTCTTTTAAATTTTCCTACCATAATGTGTATTTTCTATTAGGGACAAAATAAAATGATGTTTCCTGTTCAAATACTTTCTGGTCACTTTTTAGGAACATATTCAAGGCAAAAGACTGAAGTCAGTGTTGGACTTCATAGTACCCAATTCCTTTTTATTCTTTTTTTTTTTTTTATGTGTATGAGTGTATTGTCTGCATGTATGTGAGTCCACCCATTGTCGTGCAATGCCACGGAAGTCAGAAGAGGGCTTTGGATTCCCCTGGAACTGGAGTTAAGGATGGTTCGTAGCCGCCATGTGGTGCTGGGAATTGAACCCGGGTCCTCGGCAAGAGCAGTTAGTGCTCTCACTATAGGGCATTCTTATTTTGATATGTGCTCAGGTTCCTCTCCATTAGTCTATGGTTCATTTCGCTCCAAGCATTTCTCGTCTGTGTTTGCACTGAAACATTCTTGGACCCATTCCTAAACCTGCAGAAAATGCTGGGCTTGATCAGGCAAAAGGGACTCTAAAAGTAGTGTGCTCACCTTGGCAGTGGAGGCTGCCATTGTTTGACAAGCTGGAATTCAACAGTGTCCTTTCCAGTTAAAGAGCTCTTAAAGGAGAAGTTAAATGGTGTTCTAGACAAGAGAGATTTGTGTAAGAAATCAAATGTGTGAGAGACTGTGGGCTCCTTTGTTACTCTGAAGCCTCTCCTGTGAGATGGGTTATTACTAAATGTTCTTCGGCAGGTGCCACATCCTGGTTTCTATGGCCTGGGCTGTACTGCCAACCGTCCAGAGCGTGGACCTCAGGAATCCCATGTCGAAGTCTGTCTGTCCCCACCTGTTCTTACTGTTCTCTCCTTCCTTGGGTCACGGGGCAATGCTTCAGCCAGACTGAAGAAAAGTCAGAAAGACCACAAGACTAGGAACATTCCTGTCTCCGTTTACTGGGAATAGTCTTTTCAGGGTGCTTAGTCTGATCACCCCCCTTTCCAGTTCTTTTCTGAAGTGGCTGTCTCAGAAGCCAGGGCACCGGCTTCTAATGAAGTTATTATTAGGCCAGCCCTGTGCTGGCACTATGATAATGTGCCAAGTTCAACATGTAAGGAAAGGCCAGCAGCTGCTAAGCCCTCTGGCTGCTCAGGCCCCTTGAATTCTAGGGGCCTTCTCATACCCTCCCCATTCCTTGTGGGCCCTAACCGAGGAACTCCGAGTTGAAAGTAGTCCTTCTGTGACAGAGACTGTTGTGCTAAGGACTCAGGTGTGACAGGTCTCACACCTGCATCTTCAGACTGCATTCCTGTTCACAAGGAGACCAGTGTGCTTTGTTTATTTTCCAGGGTCTCTTAATGAAATTTTGTCCATTTCTCCAAAGTTAAGAAAAAGAAGTCAGAGAGCACTAGATACATGGTAGTTGAAAGTTCTGATTGTAGGGGACTAAAGCAGTGGTTCAGCTGTTAAGAGCACTGGCTGCTCTTGCAGAGGACCCGGGTTCAGTTCCCAGGACCCACATGGCCACTAACAAATGCCTGTAACATCAATTCCAGGGGATCTGATAACTTCTTCTGGCCTCCTCGGGCATTGTTCACACGTGGTACACTTATATACATGCAGGCAAAACACTGTTACAAATAAATAAATAAATAAATAAATAAATAGTAAATAAATAAATAATAAAACTTTAAAAAGGAAAGTTCTGGTTGTAGGAAGGTGCATTTGAACTGGAAATACATTTGCTTCTCCTTTTAGAAGCATTCTGGGAGGCCTTTCCTACCTGGGGAACCATTTACCTGAGATGTCCATCTCCTTCTGAAGAAAATTACCTAAGACACAAGCCAAGGATGCTCCTGTTGTCCTGGTCACTGAGCAGGAACTCTTATCTCAGCAGCTTCTGCCCCACGGTTGGATGACCACAGGCCTGTCCTCCTGTAAAAGCTGCCTGTGTTCAGTGGGATTTCCCCTGCCCTGCCTTGTCAGTGCTAAAAACAACAAATGACCCATCCTCTGTTCACCACTCTCTGTGTCAGGTTTAAACAGGAAGTCTTAGCTTGTTTCTTGTCTGGGTCCAATAATGACCCACCTGTGATATCCACACCCTTCTGAGACCATAGACAAGCCTAGTTCCATCTTCCAATGGAAAGCTAGTTATTGAAATCAAGACATATTATAACACTGTGAGCTTGTTAGTGAATTCAAGTTAGTGTAAGCAAGAATGTTAGAAGTCAAGTCACTTATGGGCTTATTGGTTGAGTTCTAAGAAGAGTGGGGAGCTCTTGGGTGGTTTTCAGAATGAATTGCTTAGAGTCTCACACTTAGAAATAAAATACAAATTACGTGTGAGTACATTTTTATCTGTGGCCACAAGGACAGTCCAGCATTCCCACAGGAATTGTTTTGAAGCCAATAGAGCCTAAAGGGCTCCAGTGTCCATACACTCTTCTGTTGAACATTTACAACTTTATAAAATGCTCCACAGTCGATTCTGATAAGGTAGCCTTCAAAGCTGGGCAGCTGACTTTTATTTGGAGAAATTAAAAGCAAAAACAGATAACTCCAGAGTTGGCTCTACCATCTCCCCCTGGATTTTCTGTGTAGAGGCCACTACTCAGAAAGCCACCTTATTCCTTTACTTATCCCTAATTCTCCCTCATCACATCCACTTCCAGAGAGCTGAAATGACTCTTCACTTTACACTAAAGTCATAAGGAATGGGTTAAACCAGCTTCAGACTGCACCTCTATCCACCTTACTTGATATGTATAAAGACTCAATATACTGGGGATTCAAAAATTCTCCAAACCATAATGAACAAATCAAGATAGGAACTTGGGTATCCTCAGGCCCCAGTGTTGGTTAGTCAAGTGGTCACCTATCCAAGTACACTTGTCCAGATACTAATTATTGCCAATATGCCAGGCACCTCATTGATTATTGTAATGAATGAAAACTGCAACAGTGCTTCTGTTTCCTCAAGGATTTACCATCTAGGAAGAATGGTAGCACGTAATGCTGAAACTGGTCCTCCAAATGGTCACTCTTCCAGGATGAATGAAGCCACTGGAATTGTGGGCATATTCATCAATGACACAGTAGTTCAGCACAGATTTCCACAGAGGCAAGTGTATTATACAGTATACCAGTGTCCCCTAGCAAAGCCACCCACCTGTGTGTCTGTTCCCAGAGATAACATTCTAGTCACTGTGGACACAATGTTCAAAAGCCTGAAGCTCTTGAGGTGGCATTGTGGGATGTGCCTCCCATATTCCTGCACATAACACCTTTTGTTCCTTAATCTACTGACCCCCTAATAGTCACCATAAGAAGGGGGAAGAAGAGGATGGAACAGTGAGTTAAGTTTGAAACTCTAGGCCTTTAATGAAAGCCTGGATTCTTCTGAGAACCAGAGTACACTCAGTTAATACAGGGCAGGCAAAAATCCCACATTGTCAGCAAAACTTTGATGATATCAAAATAAATGTGAGTCACCTAATTTCAGCTTTTGAAGGTGGGGCTTGAGAAACTGGAAAAGAAGCTTAGCTCACAGGGCGGGTGGGAGTGAGACATCCCCAGCCTGTGGGGCAGAGGACTCACTAGCAAGTTTCCTACTCTGCACCAGCAGAGCCCACCATCAGGGTGCCCAAGGCTGCCTCCTTAAGCCAAGGGCAGATTTGCTTTACTGTGTCAATATTCTGATGCGAGTGAACCAGCCCCAGCCACTTCTGTGAATCCTGCAGTCTCAGACAGATCAAAGATCTCCTAGTGGAGGTGCAGGGCAGTTTCATTGCTCCAGGCTGATTATTCACAGATGAACCCACCCAGAGAAGTTGCTGAGCTGGTTTGATGACTGCTTGGAGGTTGCAGGCGGCTCGGTGGAGACTTTTAAAGGGACATCGCCTCATTCTTACAGAGAATTTTATTGCGTATGAAAATGATGCACAGGGAGTGCAGTGAAAAGATAAGTTTTACTATTTTGAAGTGGCCAGGACTTCTTTACATTTTAATCCTTAAAAACTGTGTGTAAAAGTGAGCCAATGAACACGACATCACTATCTCAAAAAGGTAGATTTACATGTTCTTTACAGCTGGTGTCTTTAAGCTGTGAGTGGATGGAGATAAGTTGGAAAAATGCCACCTACTACTGTGGGAAAATCATGATAACATATTTCTCAATAAAGCCCAATTTAGAAACTTTACACACATGTACATCATGAACAGCCATGTAGTTATAAAAACAAAAGGACAGCACATACTCAGTTCCTTGCTTATTACTCTTTCTTGAGTGAAATTTGTTTATAGACAAAAAGGAGTTAAGAAAGACAGGTTCATGCTATGAGCAGAGGATGGGTGGGTCATCTTCCCTTTGTCTTGGGGCTCCTTTCAATGGCTCTGGCACATTTCCTCTTTGAGAATGAGGGTCTTGTGAAGATTTTGGAGCTGGGCTTGGGAACTAAGCACAAAAAGGGCTTGGAACAGCAGGGATCTAGCTGAACCAATAACTCATTTAGGTTCTAGCCACACTTGACAGAGGAAGAATTTTGCATTGGCTTCACAGATTTCAGAGATGGACTAGAATTAATTTTCAGTTCTATAGGAAAGGTTTCCTCTGAGTGTTTGGTTGGACCTAACAGATCTTTAGAATAAAGCCAAGTCTCTGTACCGGGATTAAAGACATGCATTTAAGAAAAAGTAAGAAGCTCTTTTGCAGCTACCCTTTCCACTTAGTTTTCTGGGAGCCTTGATGTGGTAGAGATTCCATACCTCCCCATGTATCTTCTTCCTGGATCTGTTAAAAGAGAGTTGTAATTTCTAAAAGATGCAATGAAATTGTGGTCTGACTCAGTGGTACCTGTCTGTTCCATCTACTTGGAGGCTGAGGCAGGAGGATCACTTGGTAGCAGGAATTAAAGACCAGCCTGGGCAGCACAGCAAGATCTCAACAAACAAATAAAACCATTAAATTATAATAATTTGATTTGATTTAAAGACACTTTGTTTAGTCTCTCTCTAACAGATAGGATTGGGTGTTTCCTTCATGAGTCTCCAGAACTCAAGCTTTGTGTGTATGTGTGTGCATGCATATGTGTATATGTGTGTGTGTGTACATGTATTTGTGTGTACAGGATCCTCTGTATGTGTATGCATGTACAGGTTCATGTATGTTTGCACCTCTGTGCACGCACATGTAGAGGCCAGATGTTAGCATCAGATCTTCCTCAGTCACTCTCCACCTTATTTTTTGAGATAGGAACTCTGACTGAACCTGGAGCTTGGGGATTCAGCTAGACTGAAGACTGGCGAGTCCCAGGGATCCGTCCACCAGCTTTTTACATGAGGTCTAGTAGTTGAGCTTTGGACCTCATGCTTGTGTACCAGGCTCCTTACCAATAGCTATGTTCCCAGCCCCCACAGCCCATGCCTTTATTTTATTTCATTTTTTTTTTTTTAAATTGTATTGATAGATCATAATCATCACCCTTTGGTTTAAGAAAGGAAGTTTCCAGCCAGAGGTTTGTTGAGTAAATTGCTAACTACATCTAAAACTTCTAAAACTGTTTTCTTTGTATAATGAAACAGGTCTCATCTCAAGTAGGATTTAGTGTGTGAATATTATGTTTCTATTGATAATGTGTGCATTATAAAAATCTGTTCTACCAGGTGCATAAGGTTTATGGTAGAATGATTTGAGTGATCTAATGAGGATTTTAACACTTAGCACTAAAGCACTACCAATTTGGGTTTCAGATGTGGAACCTAAATTTGCTATGTCTAAATACAGTCATAGACTCAAGTGGAATTATAAAACCCATCTAATTCAGCATCTACTACACTTCACACAAATATCGATTTAATTATCGTGAGAAAACTTTAAGGTATAATTCTGCCCATTTTACACAGATGACGAAACTTCAACTTTGAGAAACTTTCTAGTTAGTAATAAGCAGCAAAAAAAAGACAACATTCAAAACGTGGACTGTAACAATAGTGCCCTTTGAATATAACTTTAATGTTAGAATCATTTACGTATTAGTGTATTCGGAGTTGTTTCTT
>NW_008333886.1:3503497-3511205 GCF_000622305.1 Nannospalax galili | reverse complement strand
CTGCCTGCCTCTGCCTCCCGAGTGCTGGGACTACAGGTGTGCGCCACCACGGTTTTATGTGTATGAGTGTTATTCCTGCATGTATGTAAGTGCACCCATGTCATCCAATGCCCTGGGAGGTCAGAAGAGGGCGTCAGATCCCCTGAAACTGGAGTTATGGACAGTTGTTAGCCACCATGTGGGTTCTGGGATTTGAACCTGGGTCCTCTGCAAGAGCAACCAGTGCTCTTAACTGTTGGGCTATCTCTTTAGCCCTTCAGAGTTATTTCTTACTGAATATAATATAGAGGTCTTCCTGAGAAATGGGATGTTTTGAGGAAAAGGAAAAGGGGTGGACAATTTAAAGGAGTGTTAGAGCAGAAATCTGAGATACTACAATGATGCTTTTTAAACAGATTAAAATTTCTAGCTGTTTTTATTAGGTGCTTTTGTGTCACTGTGAACAAATCACATGACTTACCTGCAGGAACAAAGATGGATTTTAGCTCACAATTTCAGAGTTTCACTCCTTCCTGGTGGGGAGGGCATGGCAGAATGGCTCATCTATGGAGGCAGGAGCATGAGGTGGAGGCTGTTCAGGGGTGGACCAGGAAGCAGAGAGGGCAGTATCTTTAGAAGCCTGCCCCAGCTGCCTAGTTAGATCAGCTAATCTCCACCTAAGGGCTCCACAGTCATGTAAAGTAGAGGCGGCAGGTGGAGAATAAGCACTGAAAGCTAGAGCATGTGAAGACATTTCAGATTCAAACCACAGTGCTCCACTCCTGACCCCAAGGGATCATGGCCATCTCACAGTGTAAATGCATTTTGTTTAACTTCATGAGTCCTTAAAGTCTATACAGCTCCAACATTGTTCAAAAGTCCAAAGTCTCATCTGAGATCCAAGATAAACTATTGGCCATGAGCCACTGCAGAATCAGAGCTATACTCTTCAACTATACAAAACACAGAATAAGTGTTCTAATACCAAAATGGAGGGATGGGAAAATAACAAGGAATGACTGGACCAAATCAAGACTAAACCTAACAGGACAAACACCAAGTCCTGTAGCTCTATGTCCAGAATCCAGGGCATGTATTATCATGATACAGGTTCCAGTGGGCTTGAGTAACCCCACCTCCTATGGCTCTGTTACCTATAGCACACGTGCTCTTTCCCCAAAGTTAGCACCAATCATTTTCTGACGGTCTCCTCAGCCTACGTCCTGTGTTCCTGGCATCTCTATCTTGGAGTCTCCATTGCGATTTAGGCCTCAACCTCATAGTCCAAAACATCAGACTGCCAGGGTCTCCTGGCATGAAGTCTGACATTGTCACATATGGCCTGACATCGCAAACATTCCTTAAATGTTTGGATGGAAGCTGCCACTAGTCCACAGTGCTTACATTCCACAGTCTTCCAAAACTAGCACCATGTGGATGGTGCCAGGTTCTGCTGCCAGCCTGAGAAGTAGCTGGGCAGCCTTGGACCCAGATGCAGTGGCCTGTCAATTGGGTGCCCTGTCAATTGAATCCAGAACACCTTCTCTAGAAGGTCCCTTTGCAGCAGAGCACTCCAGCAGCACTCTTTTCCAATGGAAGCCTTAGGAGCTTTCAGTTTTCATCCAGGAGCCTGTGACAGGTGGGGTCCCACCTCAAGGACTCTTGCTTTGTTCCAGGGCCCAATATAGAGCTTCTGTTTAATGCTGCTAATCTCTTTGATAGTGATGGTCATTTTATCTGCTCTGGCTGTGTCCATAGCTTTAAATGTGCTCACATTCCTTTCTTTGCCAAACTGTACATTTTCCACATATGTCTGCTTCACCCTTTGATCTGGATTCCTACTGTAAATCTGGCCAAAACCAAACAGTAATAACCACGGCACAAGCCTCCATTGTTGACTTGCACTTTCCTCTGTCAAAGAAATTATTATTTTTGAATCCAGTCTCAGTCAGATTTTTAGGAGCTGGGTAAAGCACAGCCAATTTATTGCCAGAATATAACAAAAGTGGTCCTTATCTTAAATCCCTGAAGAGTCCTGTTCCCATCTGGAACTTCATGACCACTGCCTTCCTTGACTGCATTCCTACAGGCCTGTGGTCTTCTGAGCCTCTACCAGAATTGCTTCTGAAGTGGAGTCTATACCCAAGTTCCAAGCTCTTCCATATTCCTCCCACAAAGCAGTTCCGAAGACCTAAGAACCACATCATTAGTTACAGCAATGACTACACTACTGGTGACAGCAATTTTCTCTGTTGCTGTTTTCATGTTGCTGTGAGAAAACTATTTGACACAGACAGCTTGGGAGAAAAGATTGGTTTTGGTCACCACTTCAGAGTTTTAGTATTAGTACATTGTGACAGGGCAGGCGTTGACAAGCAGCACCATTCATGGTAGTGAGTACAAGCTGAAGGAGCATGAGGTGGAGGCTCTTCATGTCCACATCCCCCTAGTGACCCACTTACATCAGCTTAGCTGTATCTCCCAAAAGATTCCAAAATAGTGCCACCAGTGGGGGGAATGAACACTCAAAGCATGAGACTGTGTGGATATCTCGTATTCAACTCATAACAATACTTGATGTGTTTGTGTTAGGTCACCTAGTGGGAATGACAGAAACCACCAAAGGGAAGAAAAAATGGTAAAGCATTATTTTAGAATTCGAATATTTTATTTATATTAATGTTATGGATTTGGAGTTTTGGATGGTTGTTAGTTGCCATGTGGATGCTAGTAACCAAAACCTGGGTCCTCTGCAAAAGCAGCCAGTCCTTTTAACTGCAGAACCATCTCTCTAGTCCCTTGAGTATTTTAATAATGTGAAACGGAATACTACATCTTTTAAAGTAAAGTGACATTGAATACATCTTTGAGAAGATAATTTCAGCTTATGCTGGTTAATTAAAAAATGTATCTTTGGTGTTCTATTTGCATTTAATTTGACCTAATAAAGTCTATGTTTATCTAAAAAAAATGTATCTTTGTGTCTTTAAATTTCACTTTGTCTGCTATTTCATGCTAACCTGAGGATGTGAATGATTATTAGGAAGAAAATGAAAAAAAAAAAACGTTAGTTTGGGACAAAAGACAGGAATTTTCTCGACATGGAAACAAGGACTTGTGCAGCCCCAGCTCTTCCACATCAGTAACTTGAGTTTTGGGAATGAGGCCACAGGCTCATCTATTCATTCAGCTGGTGGGAAACAATGCCCGGGTCTCCTTTGTGCATGGCTATGAAGAAACAGCTACAAAAGTCTCCCATTTCTGAGTTCCTGCTTTGTTTTTGCAGAACAAATTATAACATAAGCAACTAAAGATTTATGCCAAATGTTAACAAATTAGATTCCTTTCCTTGGACCATCAGGGTTTACCTTCTACCAGAGACTCTGAAGTAAAACATAACTCAGGAGTGAATGGGCATGAAGGCAGCTACAGGAACACCATCCTTAGAAGGAGAGCTTGCCTGGGTTCAGATAAGGCTCTGTCATCTGCTGGCCAAAAGGTACCACATCTGTCTTGTGGGGTAATAAGTGTATCAGATTCATGTGGTCACTGTATAGATTAAAGCGGTGAATCCTGTGGTGTGATTGGTGTGGCATGTACTATGCAGCTCTCGGTAGAAATGGATTCTGAGGTTATCGTCAGTTCGCATCCAAGTTGACGCTCCTAGGTAAAGGTATCCCTGAAGTCCTGCCTCCTCTAAAATCCTCTTAGTTTCTTTTCTCATCACTGTGACCAAATACCTTCCAAAGAACCTAATGGGAGAAAGGGTTCATTTTGGCTCACTGATTGAAGGGATTAGTCATCATGTCAGGGAAGGCGGTGGCAGGTGTCTCTGTGGTGGTGGGACTGTGCAGCAGAGCATCCAGGATGGGCTCTAAACCCCAAGGCTGGCCCCTCAGAGAGCTACTTCCTCCAGCTCAGGCCCATATCCCAAAGATTCCACAATGTCCCCAAACAGCACTACTAGCTGGGGCTCAACTGCTTTAACCCATGAGCCTGTGGGGAACATTTCACATCCAAACCACAACTTGGAGCATCTAACCTGAAACCTGTACAAGCTCCTAGCACAGGTGTAATGGCAAAGCAGGAAGAGGGAAGACTGGAAGTACTCAGTAAATCTACCGCCATCACTTTGCTTCTTCCACACAGTGACTGTTAATGCACTATCCTGCTCTATGAGTCTTTAGGAGACTGAGCAGGAGGACAATGTTTTTCTAGGAAATTAGACATGAATATGCTCAATCACAGTTGATTAAAGATTGGAACATTCTCATATGGGAGAAATTTGCCTCTAGAGAGTCAGTACAGATGGATGCTTGTAGTTGACCTTAATGTAGGCTCCTGATAACAAAACAGATAGGACACACAAAATTCATTCTCATACTTTATATTCTTCTAAAACATGCCAGAAAGAGCCCTGGCCAGGAGCCATCTACAGAGAGATTCTTCACTCAAAAAGACCTAGGAAGGGGGGGCACACAGCTGGATTTCACAATCCCCCACATCTGTAGGCATCAGCAAAACTCCTTGCGAACACTAATGGCCCTCACCTCCACCCGCTTGTCCCTGTAAATGCAGCATTTGTAGGTCTGAAACAACTGCTAGAATGTATTTTAATAGAATAATTTTGTCATAGAGTGCCAAGTAGATTGTCTTAAGTGTCATTGCCAGTTTGGAATGTAGCATGTTATTTTCTTTTCCGGTCTCTCTCTCTAGCTGTCATGCGTGTTATTCACAAATATTTCATGGCTTAGGCACTCAGACAGTGATGATCTTTCTGCTACTTAACGCCTTCACACTGCTTCCACTAATAGAGGTAAAGTGAAAAGATTGCCCAAAGTCATTACTGGATGACACTGAATCACACAGCTCTGAAGTAGAGTTCATTTCTAAATAATGATTATTTGTGAGAATATTTAATTAGTTTATGGTCTCTGATAAAATAATGAAACGGGCAGACTGAGAGTTGTAAGACAGTTGCAGAAAGGGATTTTACAATTTCAAAGCAAAGCCCACAGACTATATTACTCAGGGATTTTAAAAAAACTTTATGGAGAATTTCATACATACATATAAGGGGTTTTGATCAAATCCATGCCCACTCCCTTCCCTCCAACACCTCCCATATCTCCCCATCACTTTTTTCTGACAACTTTGTGTACCCTTTCTTGCCTGCCTGCCTTCCTTCCTTCCTTCCTTCCTTCCTTCCTTCCTTCCTTCCTTCCTTCCTTCCTTCCTCTGTCCCTCCCTCCCTCTCTCCCTCTCTCCTTCCTTCCTTCCTTCCTTTCTTCCTTTCTTTCTTTCTTTCCTTCTTTCTTTCTTTCTTTCTTTCTTTCTTTCTTTCTTTCTTTCTTTCTTTCTTTCTTTCATGGGGCTTTTGCTACTCTAACATTCTCCCCTCTGTTACTCAGGGATTTTAATGATTAAACTTTTATCCACATCTCTTTTAAAAAGTTTAAATGCCTATTGAATGATATTTGGTAGTACATAATAAAGCAAAAAACTGGGAAACAAAGCATTAGTTCCATCTTACAGTTCTATACTAAGCCTGTATTTATAAATCACACTGTACCACTTCCATCAGAAGCAGTTCATCCTTTTTAACAAGCCAAGAGGAGAACTTCATGCTGACGCTGACCCTGGTGACATTGGCTGGGTCTCTGCCCTCCTGCTCCTCTTCCCTCCCTGGTCAAATTATCCTGAATGCTGGTGTTCAGTCTCCCTTTGCACCAAAGCCTTGCCAAGACCTCTTTATCACATGCACTGTTATCTCACTGCTATTCCTGCTCATCCATTGCTCTACTGACATGATGTCACCGACACACTGTTCAAATGCAAGGTCAGCTGCACTTGGGAGAAAAACAAATATGCTAAAGCTCTCAACCACTTCTGAGCACAAGACTCCAGCACTCACATTCAGATAGACAGGCAGGCAGGCGGGCAGGAGGGTAGGTGGGCAGAGAAACAGTCCGACAGACAGACAACAGACAGAGAGCCCTCCCTGGCCCTGTCAAGGGTGCAGTGACCTTCCTCCTCTTCCATCTGTATGCACAGGTGGTCTTCATATCATTAGGTCCTTTCTTGTTTGCGTTTCCAAGTCTTACCTAGCGTGTGCCTAACATCGGTTTCTTCTTTTTGTTTCTAACCCCATATCCACATCCCAAGCCCAAGCTTCACGATTCCAACACTATTACTGGTCACTTAAGATCCTTCTCCCATCCAGAAAGTATACCCCGGGAAATGTCAAAGGGGCTTGTCAGGTCTTTTTCTTGCCACTCACAGGCTGATCTGTATGTATACACACCTGGGCAGAGTTGGGCGCAAAGTGCGGCAGTACTTTCTAGGCATTACGTGCCAAGTTCATGTTCATCTGAGGGCAGAAGAAGCTCTCCCAAGCCACTTTCAGGTAAGAAACATTCAAGTTTTGCAATTGCTCATCATTTCAAGTTCACAGGTTCATTACATTAAAGATCAACCTCCCTCTACACCACTCCATGGTCATCTCCCTAAGAGGGAAACCCGTAGTGTGCCTTGGTGTCTCTGGGATGGATGTCTGTTTTCAGTGGGATCTGCAGACACTGATTTCCTCAGAGATACCTCCCCTATTGTCTCTCAATCCAGACCTCTCAGCACAAGGACAGGACAAGAAATACTTTTCAGAAAGAGGTGTGATATAACCACCCAATCCTGCCTTGTGTAGCTGCAGGCCTGCTATCCTCCCTTCTGCTGCCAATTCAGATTTCTTTTCCAGGACTCTGCATGTGTCAAGAGTGTTCTGTGAACTGCTCAGAGGTAAGCACCAAGACGACACAAAATGACAAGCATTGTGATCTGACACTCAGCAATCTATGTGGATGCAGGCTGGAGAAGGCTGGGTTTGTCTGTGCCCATACATCCTCTCTGTGCCCACGCATCCTCTGTGCCCGTTCATCCTCTGCAGCGCTCTGCGGTATACATGTCTCTGGAACACTCTGCCAGGCCCAGGAGGTTGCTGCTACTTAGCTATTTGATGCCATCCAAGGGCAGGGTCCTGACTGCACACTTCCTCAAGCCTGGGGATGGGTCTCAGCAGTTGGTTCTCTGATTAACTCTCCCCCTAATTTGGTTTAAGGGTTTGATGGGTGAGGGTAAGGAACCAGCAGTTCCAAGAAGAGCTTTGTTCTCATTTGGCCTCTGATGTTTCCCCCCCAGGGGGAAAATGGTGGACAACACCTCTGAAAAGGAGCAAATAACTGACCAGCATCAGTGACAGGGTCCTAACAGCCATGGCCAAACATTTGATAATTAGATATTTTTATTACGTGCTGGGATAGTTTAATTATACAGCTTTAGGTCCAGAGGCAAATAGACTGGGTTTCAGCTGGGTAGTGTGTGTGTGTGCATGTGCATGTGTGTGTGTGTGTGTGTGTGTGTGTGTGTGTGTTGCTTGTATTAAGTGATTTCCTGTGCATGCAGATCAGAGACAACTTGGGTTTCCCTCCTCATATATGTCAATGGCTACATTGCTTTGTTTTGTTTGTTTGTTTTGAAACAGGGACAGGGTCTCTCACTGCCCTGGAAGGTTAGGTAGGGTGGCCAGTGAGTGCCAAGGGTTCACCTGTCTCTACCTCCCCAGTGCTGGGATTGCAAGCAGCCTATTTGTGTGGGTTCTGAGGTTTAAGCTCTGGTCTTTCTGCTCACAAGACAAGCAATTTATTGACCAAGACATCTCCCCAGCTTTAGGCTTAGG
>NW_008333886.1:3470075-3490418 GCF_000622305.1 Nannospalax galili | reverse complement strand
CAGAAAACCCCCCAGGTTTAGGGTTTGGGTTTTTTTTTTTTTCCATAATTTGTTGCATGAATATACTGAGAAAGACTTGTTTCAAAAAAATCTTAAAATTACATTTATTTATTTATTTATTTATTTATTTATTTATTTATTTATTTATTTATATGTGTGTGGGGGGGTAATACCATGGTATGCATATGGATGTCAGAGAACAACTTGTGGGAGTTTGTTCTCTCCTTCCACCATGTGAATCCTGGGGACTGAATCCAGGTCTTCAGCCTTGGCCTCAAGCCCAGTGAGTCATCTTCCTGACCTGGGAAGAGATTTGGGTTCTGTGTTTCAAAGCTATGTTTTTGACAATTTGATTATTTGAAACAAGTAAGTATTTAACACTTAAAGGGATACAGTGCACAGGGGGGTACATTTTAGTCAGGGTCAATTTTTCATGTAGAAATAAAAAAAACCATGTTTAAAATATTATACCTTTGAGGAAAGAATAAATAAATGAATCAGAAATAGGTAAATAACCTTTTAAGAGGTCACATAAAAACTAAAAGTTCTTACCCTTGACTTCTGGGGTCTTCCCATTGTGTGATCCGAGTGTTATGGTTGACAAAATACACTCTGCCATTGCTATCAGTTCTCTTCTCTTTATTAAACAAAAAGCAATGTTAATGTTGGAATAGTCTTTTTCCTCGAACTAAGACCGTATGAGCTGAATCTGCCCATTTTTCAATGTACTGCTGATTTTATTTATTTATTTAATTTATCTATCTATCTATCTATCTGTCTGTCTGTCTGTCTGTCTATCTATTTATTTTTTGGTTTTTGAGATAGAGTCTCCCTGTAGCCACAGCTGGCTTGGAATGTGCTGTGTAGACCATGCTGGCCTTGATCCCACAAAAACATGAGTGTCTCTGCCTTCTGAGTGCTGGGATTACAAGCTTGCTTCACCACACTAAGCTATACGTAGTGTTTTTAAGTTACGTTTTCATTTGGCTTTTTTTGTCTTCTTGCTGTTCTGGGGATTGAACCCAGGGCCTTGCACATGCTATACGAGTGCTCTACCCATGCTATACGAGTGCTCTACGAGCTACATACCCAGCTTCTACTTGGCTATTTCCAACTACTACTGAATTCAAGAGGGAATT
Source organism: Nannospalax galili (assembly GCF_000622305.1). Taxonomy (NCBI): domain Eukaryota; kingdom Metazoa; phylum Chordata; class Mammalia; order Rodentia; family Spalacidae; genus Nannospalax; species Nannospalax galili. Next base: position 3,489,279 of record NW_008333886.1, on the reverse strand, counting down.
GGTAGCACTTATTTAAATGAGCCCAAATGAGAAAATATTTTCAGAGGGAAGAAACAAAGGAAGCTTCAAAATACAAACTGTGTGAGCCTGAAGTTTCATTGATGTCATCGCATCCACCTAGCAGCTCAGGCATCTTCCACTTTGATCTTTTGATAAATTATGTTTTATTTGTGTGTGTGTATGTGTGTGTGTGTGTGTGTGTGTGTGTGTGTGTGTGTGTGTGCGCGTGCGCGCTGAATGAGTGCAGGTACCATCAGAGGCAAGAAGAGGGAGTCAGGTCTCCCAGAACTGGAATTATAGGTGATTGTGAGCTACCTGTTGTGGGTACTGGAAACTGAGCTCAGGTCCTCTGGAAGAGCAGCCGGCCCCCTTCACGGCTGAGCCATCTCTCCAGCTGTTTTACCTTGTGTTTTACCTTTTTACTTAATCGTACTAAGGAGGAATCTGACAACAAAAATAAACCACCATATAGGGAAAACTTTCTCTGCCAAATCTCTGGAAATTAATTGACTCAATTCTGGGATACTCCCTTTGAATTTTAAAACAGACTTACTTACAATCTGATATTTCATGACTCTCTCCAGATTAAACATTCTATCAAATTGGACTCATCCAGAATAAAACTATGCATTTAAACAGAAAACAATATGCTAGATAGGTTTTGAAGAAATTGTATTCATTTGTCAAATTAACCTCTTACCTAATGGAAAATGTATTTAACTCACCAACATAGGTTGCCTTTTGTGTTTTCACAGAAGTAAGACAGAGCCTGTATTATTTACACATATCCCTTGTGTCGTTCGAGAGTGTTTTTGGTTATGACTCATCCAAGAGAAAAGGCCATCTTTCACTGCTGAAGAAGAGACTTGTTTAAACAGGGTACTGCTAATCCCTCTGAGTTAGAGCAGGAGCTACTTGGATGGCAAGCCAGCTCTCTTTATGCTATGCTTCATGACTCTGAGTCATAATTAGAAGTTACCATATTCAGTCATTGTAAAACCAAAATATAAAACAAAAGTTAAAAGTAAAAACTAGCTGATAGTTTCATAGCGATCAAAACTGCACATTTTAAGCAATGCAGCTATTCACCACTGATCACACTGCAAGATTACTTTAAAATTCAGTCTAGTTGGGGAACAGATGAACACTTGGAAGGTGTCTCACAGTAAACTGTAAAGTTTGTTTAGCGGACTTGAGTCGGAATTCCTTTTCCACAACTCTTGTTACTCTTACTATTAGTGGTGGTGGTGGTGGGGACTGAGCCTGGGGCTTTGTGTAGGCTAAACACTCTTCTTGTTCACTTTTCTTTGTCTGATGGAGATACTATGATACAGGCTTATGCTAGTCTAGGAAATCCTTAAAAGGGGGTTCTCTCTTCTCACAAAGTGCTCAGAAATTCTCACATGCAGTGACTAGCCAAACAGACAAAGAGAGAGATGGCATTGCAATCAAATTAAGGACACTGGTGAGCCATGGCTGAGTTAGCAGGAGGCTGGCCCTTCATGGGCAACCTCTAGCAGATGTTTGATCTGGGGGATTGTGGTGCCTATTTCTGTAATGCAATCCGAACTGCCTCGATGTATTACTGTTATCACTCATGAATAAGATGATACCCTGGTCTCTCTGCCTGCTAGGAACATATTGATTTGCAATGTGTGTGTGTGTGTGTGTGTGTGTGTGTGTGTGTGTGTGTGTGTGTGTGTGTGCATGTTCTGATAACCATGTATACCTCCTAGTGAGAGAACCACAGTCTGCAGGAGTTAAGAAAGTTGCTGAAACTCCTTTAGTTGTAAGACAACAGAAGCTGAGTCTAAGGGTGGAAGCAGCATGGTCCTCTACCCATCTTAAGAAGGGCAACTGTATGGGCTGGAGAGATGGCTCAGTGGTTAAGAGCACTGGCTGCTCTTGCAGAGGACCTGGGTTCAGTTCTCAGCACCCACATGGTGTCTAATAATCACCTGTAACTCCACCTTCTGCTAACCTCTGTGGGCATTGTATGCACATGGTGTACCTACATACATACAGGCAGAACACACATGCACATAAAATAAAAATAAACAATAAAAAATTGAAAACCTTTTGTTTTAACTGAATTTCTGTGTATTTCATGCATAAAAGCATCTTTATACTTGTTAGGGTTCAGATCTACAGCAACCCCTTTCCCAATGCAACAGTGCCTCATGGTTTTGCAAACCCTCTGGAATTACAGGAACTGAGTTAATGAGCATCCTGACCATCTGCAGACAAGAGAAACAGACTCTCTACATCTTTGACCTGAGACCCAATTACTGCAAAGAGCCATTTCAGCACAGCCTGCTTCCCCTTTGATAATCTTAGAAGATAAACAGGCCCCTGCACCTCAGACCCACTGATGTAGGAGCTGTCTCAGTACAAGCTACTTCCTCCTGATAATTTTTCACAATCTACAGACCCTTTATCCCATGACCCAGATCCTGGTTGACAGAAGGGGGTCGTTTGACAGAGGCTGTCCTCTTCTGATAAGCCCTGGGCTCTCTCCCCTGCCTAAATTGTTTAAAAAATATTTTTCCACCTTCCGCATCCTCCCATAACCTCTATAAAAGCCCAGGCGCCTATAGAACTATTTCTGTATGGTCGTGCACTTCCTCTCTGGCTCTTGCAATCTCTCTGCTTCTTCTTCCATAATGGTCCGTGAGGCCTCAATATAGGAGACCTGTCCAAGGACCCACACTCTGCCGACTCTTGTATTCGCATTTTGGCCATTTTGTGGCCTTTTGTGTGTTCCTGACCCTCTGTTGCACAAGGGAACTTCATTGATGAAAACTGAAAGATGTGTTAGCATTCTCTTCATCCCTAGTTCTATGTTCCATGAGTCTTAGGTGGAGAAGTTGCATCCTGTGTGCCACTTAGGCTTGGACAATTCACAGAGAATCTCTGTGTATGACCAGTGGTGTAACTCTGTAATAATCTCTGCCTGTTGAAAAAGAAGCTATGTTGATGGGTGGTGACTGGGATACTTGTCTGTAAATTTAAGGATCCATATTTTGCACATAGTAAGAAATTACATTTGTCTAGGGATATGAGCCTTTGGGTTTTCTCTAAGATCTATGACCTCTCCAGCTATGTGTATTTGGCTAGGTTTACAGTACCAGACTTGAGTTTCCTCCCACTGAGTGGGCTTAAGCCCAATTTAGGCAGCTGTTGATTACCCCAATATAAAACTGCCACTACTGCACCAATGTCGTTTTCTGTACTGGTCATCGATGTGGTTTTTCAGTCCTTGAAGCTGGGGTTGGACCATTGATTGATGTTCTCCCTTGTCAGCCTGCATAGTGCTTTCCAATGCTGTGAGAACTAGCCTTTATGGGAGGTGGCTTCCAGGTCAGTTCCAGCTCCATTCTACAGATCCTGCGTCCAAAGTATGTCCCATATTCAGCAATAGGGTCTTGCCATCTAGTCCTGGGAGGCAAGCAAGGACTGTAGCAATAGCCTGTGTAATTTTGGGAGTCTCTTGAGTGGACTACCCTGGTCAACAGCTCAAAGGAAGGTTTCTCCTGTCTGACACTGTTTCTTGTTATGTAGTCTTCAGCTGTACCCACAGACTCATGTAGGGAGGGATATTGTGTGTGTAAATTTTCAGTAGATTTTTGGACTAATAGAATTTCCTCTAGTTTTTTATACTAGCTAAGCACTATTTATCTCTCCTTTTACTCTCCCTGTCTTATTCTTCCTCCCCACCCTCCTCATTTAAAGTGTTCCCATTTCCCCCATTTCTCCTTTGATATGGTTCCACCTCTATTGAGCTCCTTCTTCCCCTTTATTCCCATAGTTCTTTGTATAGCTCTCCTTCCCCCTTCCCCTGTTACTACCCCTTTTTAATATATTTCTCCCTTAGTAGCACCTTTCTACTACTAGTCTTCTCTCTTGGGTTCCTTCTTTCCCTTTACCTCCCTGGTTCCCTTCCATATTCCTGGTTCCTGCAGTTACACCTGGATATGCACTCACAAGGATTTGGTGCTAGGATCCACAAATGAGGGAGAACATATGTCTTTTGTTTGTCTGAGTCTGTTACTTCACTTAGTATAACAGTTTCTAGATCCATCCATTTACCTGCAAATTTCATTATTTCATCTTTCTTTAATGCTGAGTAAAACTCCATTGTGTAAATGCACCACATTTTCATTAACTACTCATCAGTTGAGAGGATCTTAGGTTGCTTCCATCTCTTAGCTATTGTGAAAAAGCAGCAACAAACATGGTTGTACAAGTGTCTTTACAATAGGCTGAGTCCTATTGTATATGCCAAGGAGGGATATAACCAGGTCATATAGTAGGTTCATTTTTAGATTTTTAAGAGTTGTTCACACTATTTTCCACAGGGGTTGCACAAGTTTGTAATCCCACCATCAGTGAATGAGTGTTCCCATTCCTCCACATCCTCAACAGCAATTGGTATCATTTATTCTCTTGACCTGTGCTGGATAGCTTTAGTGTCAACCTGACATACCTGGGTTGAGGGAACCTCAGTTGGGGAATTTCCTCTATTGGACTGGCCTGTGGCCTTGTCTGTGGTGTATTTTCTTGATTGTTGAATGACGTCAGAGGGCCCAGTCCACTGTGTATAGTGTCCCTCCTGGGCAGGTGGGCCTGTGTTGTATAAGAAAGCAGGCTGAGCAGGGGCCAGGGGAGCAAGCCAGTAAGCAGCACTCCTCCATGGCCTGTGCTCTAGCTCGTGCCTCCAGATTCCTGCCCTGAGTTTCTACCTTGGGCTCCCTGATGAACTATGATCCAGAAGATGTAAGACAAATAAACCCTTTCCTCTCCAGAGGAAGGGTAGTGAGCAGAGTATTTTGTTACAGCAATGGAGAAACAAACTAGAACATGATCCTAGTCAGTTTGACTGGGGTAAGGTGAAATCTTAAGGTGATTTTAGTTTGCATTTCCTTAATTACTAAAGATGTTGAACACTTTTTAAGATGTTTCTCTAGCCATATTTATTTCTTCCTTTGAGAACTCTCTGTTTAAATCTTTAGGCCATATTTCAATTGGGTCATTTGTTTTCTTGGTTCTTTGTCTTTTGAGTTCTTTATATATTCTGGATGTTAAACCTCTGTCAGATGTGTCACTGTTGATTTTTTTTTTCATACTCTGTGGGTTTTCTCTTTCTTGATTATTTTCTTTTGCTGTACAGAATCTTTTTAGTTTAATGAGGTCCCACCTGTTGATTGTTGAATTTAATTCCTGAGCAACTGGTGTCGGATTTAGAAAGTCCCTTCCTACACCTGTATCTTGTAGCTTATTGCCAATGTTTTCTTCTAATAGTTTTAGAGTTTCCAGTTTCACATTGAGTTCTTTGATCCATTTGGAGTTGGCTTTTGTGCAAGGTGAAAGATGAGTATCTAGTTTAATTTTTCTACGTGTGGAGATCCAGTTTTGCCAGAACCACTTGCTGAAAAATACTATTTTTCCTCCATTGTGTGTTCTTGTCAGTTTTGTCAAATATCGGGTAATTGTATGTACTCAGGTTTGGGTCTTCAGTGATGTTCCATTGACCTATGTGTCTATTTTTGTGCCAGTACCATGCTGTTTTTATGACTATAGTTCTGTAGTATACTTTGAAATATGGCATAGTAATCCCTGCAGTGTTGCTCTTTCTGTTCAGCATTGCTTTGGCTATCTGGGCTCTTTTGTGAGTCTATAAGAATTTAAGGATTGTTTTTTCTAATTCTGTGAAGTATGGCACAGGGATTTTTATTGGGAATGCATTGAAACTATGTGTTACTTTGGTAGGATGGTCATTTTCACAATATTCATTCTTTCAGTCATGAGCATGGGACGTCCTTCCATCTTCTGGTGTCTTCCTCAATCTCTTTCTTTGAAGATATAAATTTTTTGCTGTAGAAATCTTTGATGTCTTTGGTCAGGTTAATTCGAAGATATTTTATTTATTTATTTTTGAGGCTCTTGTGAATGGGAGGGTTTTCCTGTACTCTTTCTCAAATTGTTTCTTATTGGTAAATAGAAAGGCTATTGATTTTTGTAGATTGATTTTGTAAGCTGCCACTTTACTCAAAATATTGATTGGTTCTAGAGTTTTCTTGTGGAATTTTTTGGATCTCTTAGGTATAGTATCATATCATTGCAAAAAGGGATAATTTGACATCTTCTTTTCCAATTAGTACTCCTTTAATTTCCTTCTCTTGTCTTATTGCTCTTACAAGAGTTTCAAGCACTATATTGAAAAGGAGTGGTGATCCTTGTCTGATTCCCGATTTTAATGGGAATGCTTCCAATTTTTTTTCCATTTATAATGATGTTGGCTGTGGGTTTGTTGTATACAGTTTTAATTATGTTGAGGTGTGTTCTCTCCAGTCCAATTCCCTTTAGAACTTTTATCATGAATATATGTTGAATTTTGTCAAAATAAATATTTATTTTAAGTAAAGAACAACTCTGGAAGGTAATGACTGACTCATCTTCCTAATTTTTTCCCTTTTAACATTTCAAAACCAATAGAATAAAAAGAAAATAGAAATCATTTGTGTGTAAAGAGAAAAATGTCAGAACACTACTGGAGTAAATAATTACACAGATGGAATTGTCTAAGATAAGAAAACACACCAACAAGAAAAACAGAAACACCAATGAAAGCAGCAGGTTAGGTCTCAGGAAATATTAGAGACCCAGGAGCATAGCTTAAGATTTGTCTACCAAAGAAAGATGAACTGGAGGGAAATCAGTGAGGCATATCACAGATAGAGCGAGCGCTGGGGCTGAGCCCTGCGAGTTTGGAGGAGGAGGAGGAGGAGGAGGAGAAGGAGGAGGAAGAGGAGGAGGAGGAGGAAGGAAAAGATGACAGAGCAATAGAACCAATAGGGAAAGCAATCTGAGACCTTTCTAGAATGGCATATAAAGCATCCCTCAGTAATGTTGAAAGTGGATAGCTATTTGAGGAGGAGGAGGAAAATCTACCCAGAATCCTTAGAGATAATCTCCCTATGACTCATAAGCTGAGGTGGCTTTTCTCTCAGAAGCCATATTGAAATTGCATTGAGCCAAACTTGCCACCAAGAGCCCAAGTCACCATGATGCTGAGCGCAGAAGGCAGGGAGGGGGTTGTGGTGAAGGTCAGGGCCTACCCTTCTCCTGCTCACCTGAAGAAGTGATGTGATTCTCAGAGAGCTTGTGATTCATGCTTACTGCAGAGTGGGAGTTGATTGTTTTAAAACTTTAAGCTCACTAATTTTCAACACTTAAATATTCATCTAGAATATAATAAGTTCAACATTGACCATAACTGTTAAAATAACTTTCAACTTTCCTCAGTTTAATTATGTTGTGAACTTTAGCAGTGGGCATATTTAGGTTTAAAGTCATTTTACTTATGTTAAATGTTGATTTTATACTTCAATACATTGAGAAATTCAGATGCATGTTGAGAAACATGCTTTTCTATAAAATTCAACGTAGGAGCTGTGCCTATGATTTAAAGTGACAGTATTTAATTCTAGCTTTCTGGTTTAATATCAAGTAAGGTACATGAGTGTACACTTAAACTTTAAAGATCTGGGACAATTTTGAGATATATGCCAATATTTTAGGAGTTTGGTCATGTTTGTATCGATTTCTGATACTATGAGAAGTAGTCTGCAAGGAGGAGGCTTCTAGTTCTAACTTGATTGCTTCAAGTCATGTAAGTGCCAAGGTTGGTGCATGGCAACAAGTAAACAGATTTCCAGGCAGCTAAGAACTTGTTCATATGAACTTACAGCAGTGGTGACAGCATGCACAAGACCCATGCAAACTGAAACCAGACAAAAGCCTAGCATAGAAGTGGGGAAATGGGTAAGGAGCTCCAACCTTAGCTGAGGAACCATTGGTGACTGATCACGGCTGGGTGAGGGAGTTGGTTTTCTTTAAGTGAGTGATGCTAAATAGGTTGACCTGGATTGAGTGGATAGATTCACACTAAGGGACATTTGGGGATAAAGAGAGATTGAGAAGAGATAAATAATGCTCAGGTGGTCCGAAAAACCAGAGTGAAATGTATTAGTGCAAAAGCCTACTGAAAAATACACAGAGTATCTGTATATGAGACAGGACAGACTTTGAACATAGGACCTGGAGCAATGGAGCTGGAATTGACCTGGAAGCTTCCTCCCTGAAGACTAGCTCTCATAGTTTTAGAGTACACTATGCAAGCTGCTAAGGGGGAAAATCAGTCAGTGGTTGAACCCCAGCTGTAAAACTTAATATCCATACAATGACAGGCACACAAACTATAGTGGTGCAGTAGGGGCATTTTTATCTTGAGGATAATCAATAGCTATCTAATTAGACTTAAAGCCTGCTCAGTAGGTGGGAACTCATGTGTGGTACTGTAAACATAGCCAAATATACATGGCTGGAGAGGTCATAGATTTTAGAGAAAATCCTACATCTGTCATATCCCTAGACAAATGTAATTTCTTACTGTATGTTAAATATGTATCTTTAAATTTATAGACAAGTATACTTCTCACCACTCATTAAAGAAGTTTCTTTTTGTGACAGATGGAGTCTATTACAGAGTTCCACACCTGGTCAAACACAGAGAATAAGAATCTGTGAGATGCCCAGACCTAACTGACATCTGCAATGGAATCTCTACACCTAAGGCTCAAGGGACATAGTGGAACAGGGGTGTAGAGAGAATGCTAATGTATCTCTCAACGCTCACCATGCAACATATGGTAATTAACACAGAAAAAGCCACAAGTGGTCAATATGTAGAGAATAAAAGACTGTAGGATGTGTGTTCCTGGATAGGACTTCTGTATTAAACCTCTGCCACTAAAAGCTCAGAGAACATTGCTGAAGAGGGGTGGAAAGACTGTGAGAGTCAGGGGTTGTGAGTGAGACCAGGTGGCTAGGAACTTGCTCATATGAACTTATAGCAATGGTGTCAGCATGCACAAGACCCAGGCAAACTCAAGCAGACAAAAACCCAGCATAGAACTGGGGAAATGGGTAAGAAGCCCCGACCTTAGCTGAGGAACTATTGGCAGCTGATCACTCACTGCTGGGTTGGGGAGAGCTGGTCTTCTTTAAGGAAGTGATGTTAGATAGGCTGACCAAGCTCCAGTGGATGAACTCACACCAAGGGACTCAAACTTGACTAGATAGGCCTTACCATATATGAAAGAATACACGAAATCTAGTAGGAGGGCTATGGAGCAGGTGCAGATAAAGGAGAAGGGTCTAAATATGATTAGGATGTATGAACTACATAAAAATTCAACAAACTCTGGGAAGTGGGTATATAGATGAATAAGATGGTTTGGGATGTTCTGTGTGATATACACACACACACAAAATCAACAAATTTAAAAAAATGAATTATATTTGAGGAGGAAGCATAAAAACGTATGTTATGTTAATTAGTAGAGCTGATAAACATTATCATTGAAATCTACCCGATGACTTTATAGACATACACAGGTGCCAAGGATCTGAGTGCAACTGATTATGACTAGTAATAATCAGATACAGACAGATTAGAGATGCATGTGCCAACATCAGAGTGTTATTAGCAAAAACAATGAATCTTTCTGCAAGGAACAATATATCCTCAAACGAAATGGAGATCTTTTTTAAAGGTTAAAAACTCATTCAATTTTATGTTTATGTCTTACAGGGTTTATACTGAGTTCAATATTGTATAACAGTATTAATTCAACAGTGAACCTAAAAACTTTATAGCCACTTTTGAAAGAGATGTGTCTTTGCTCTGGAAACTCTTATTGAGCATGTTAAAGCTGTAATGAAACACTTTAAAAAAATAAAAAAATATATTCAATAAACTATATATAGTGATAAAAGTAAGTAAATGCAAAACAAAAGTCTTTAATGATATTAAGGAAATACTGTAGACATTCACTGTGTTATTTCACATACCCGATAACATATCATATTAGGATTTAGAGATATATAACTATTGTATTTAAGTGGCATGATAAATTGGATGGGGGGAAAGACAGATTTATTGACCTAGTCTAGTTATTGCATACGTAGTGGATATTAGAAATTGTTCTAGGTCTAAAACTGTTCTTATATTTGCATTAGCTTTCTTAAAAAAATCAGACAAAATACCTTGCAAAGTGGTAGTAAATAATAGCTTATAACGGATTTTTACGAACTATTTTAGGAAAACACCAGACGTGTGAGGAGTGGAACAGAGAAGAAAATGCAGGAGTGAAAACATCTAAGTTTCGTTTTCCCAGGAAGGGTGAAAAGACATGTTCAGAGAGCTAGGAATCACTCCACTGAAGTTGACAACAGAGAAGTGAAAATTTATTTATAACTACTACTAATCAATTATTAAAAATATTAAACTCTGAAAAATAGGAAAGTTCCCACAGAGCATGATGGAATACAATGATAGTGTTTTCAACTGAAAGGCAGGGAAAGGGGCTGGGAAAATGGCTTGGCATATAAAGTGCTGCCTCACAAGTCTGAGGACTGGAGTTTGGACTCCCAGCACCCACATAAATGTGTAATATGTGGTCAGGCCTGCTTGTAAACCCAGCCTGAGAGAGAGAGATGGGAAACCCCTGAGCAAGTGAGCTAACCACAGCAGTCAAATTGCTGTGCTCTGGGTTCAAGAGAGAGAACCTGCCTCAATGTATATGGTGGAAAGCAATCAAGGAAGACACCACATGCCAACTTCTGGCTTCCACATGCATACATACTCACGCATGAGCCCCCACACACATGAGCCCCATACATGCAAGCACACATACACTCACATGCACAAAAAAGAGCAAAGATTTGGATCTTGTGACACAGCAAGGTGGAGTTTGCCTGGTTGTGTTTCTGTGACTCAGTTCCTGCCAGTGGACTAGGAATAGAAGTCGTGGGTAAAATTTGGGTCATAACTGAAAAGAAATTTTCTTGCCTTGGTTTTCCTGTTCCTCAAGCTGAACGTGAGCGTGTTCACAGGTGAGTTTTGGCCTAAAGTCAGGAAGACACTCTGAGCATAAAACACAAAAGCATGGAAGGAGGGAAGAAACAACTGGGGAAGAGTCATCCCAGATACTGGAGCTGCCCTTCCTGTGACCATAAGATGAATAAAAAGATAAATATTTACTTTGAAAATCATCTGCATTAGATGATTTCTTTATTTCTGTAGAGCTCAGCCTTTGGTATAACGTTAGAGATATTAATAACACAAATGGGTGTGACTCACAGAAGCAGAACAGATGTTGATGTTGACTTGAAAAGTAGGAACTTAACAGCAAGGACAAAGTATGTAGGCTGGAAAGATGTTCACCCTCACTCATATGTAGAAAACAACTGACAACAGTGTTACGTGCTTTGACTGCCAAGACAAATAGATTGCCGACTGAAGTTGTCCATCTAGGTGTAGTGGGTAGAAATTTCCAGAAAGATTATGTGAGGATCATGGGTAAAGCATAAACATCAATAGACAGGTACACTTAAAGAGTCACGTTAAAAAACTGTGTTGTAACCAGAACACGCAATCAGTGTTAAGTACACGAACTTGCAGTTACTGTTTTAAGGAAGCATGCTGTCAAGGTGGCAGGCAGTCCTTGAAGGGTGCTGACACTCCAACATTCGTTTACAGAGTTGCTTTGGAGGACGCCATAAGATGGTTTCAGAAGGCAGGGCTGGAGACCAGAATGGGCCAGGGATAAAGGTGCTTCTCTGAGAAGGGAGAAGAGTCAGATGGAACTGTAGCTACTGCTAAGGCAGGGGCCACAGCTCAGAGACACGTCCTGTGGAGCGGGAATCACAGCTCCCAATTCTTCTCCCCAGTGGACTCTTCACACTTTTTTGTTCCAGGTTGGAGTTTAAGCTGCAGTCACCCCGTCTTCATCTGCCAGTGTTTAAGCTTCGGTCACCTAGTTTTTGATCTGCCAATGTTAATCTAGATGGTGGGGTAGATGCAGGACAGAGATGACATATTGATCTGGAACAGGACTTCAACTAGGGACCTCAAACTAAGTGAAATAACAGAGTCAGACTTTGGATTCTCTCCTTTGGAGAGGGAGCTTGCACTTTCTATTTGTGGAAAGAAATGTGCATTGATAGAGCTGGTGCTCAGAGCCAAACTTTGATAAGCGATTGCCAGCTGTCCAACGAACTTCTTCCTTTACTCCTTTTGTAGTAATATAAGTTGAGTATATGGTTCCCTAGTAGAAATCACATTTCCCAGGGTCTTTTGCAGGTGGTAGGAATGTAATTCTGTTCCTGCAAATACAAGAGGGACAAAATTGCTGGATGCAATTTCTGCTTCACTTGGTTAAAGACAAGTAAAAACTCAAAAGTCCTGAGGTTGCATAGATGGTGGTATGAAACAACGGCAGGGCTCTCGGAGTAGAAACAATCAGAACGGTCAGACCAGCTCATGGTGCAAAAACTGGATTTTGTTCTGCCAATAACAACTGGGATGGAAAATGACCAGGTTTAAACTATGGTCTGGGGATGTAGTTCAGTTGGTAGAGGACTTATCTAGCACATATAAATCCCTGGATTCAATCCCCAGCATTGCATAAGCTGGCTGTAGTGGTAGAGCCTGTAATCTCAGCACTTGGGAGTGTAGAAGCAGGAGGATCAGAAGTTAAAGATCACCTTCAGCTACATAGTAAATTTGAGACCAGCCTGGGCTACATGAGACTGTCAAGAAAAAAGTTATATTTTTAGAAAGAAACCTGATCATGTGGAAACAAACTATTTCAGAGACTATTGCAAGAGCACAGAAATGGTTGAAGATGGCTTAGGGTAGAGTGATTACAGTGAGGGAGGAAATCAGCTCATCTTCTGCATGTAAATATGGTTTGAGCTTTACAGGAAATACATGTGGGTTTGATGGTGATTGAACCCATGTGAATCAACCCATGTGACTACAAGTGTTGGGATCAGGAGACACGGATGGATGAGAAGAATGAAGAAGAGCAACTTTGGGCTTTATCTGAAAGCAGGAGTTTTGTTTGATATGTGTTAATTCTGACTGTCTATTAGATACTAATAAAGACAGTAGTGGATGCAAATCTGGGTCTTGTGGCCTTAAAGATGCTAATTAAACCTGAGAGATCATAGAAGCCCACCGTGTATGCCTGTGTGCAGATAATGAGGGAAGGGAGTTGAGGGTTTGGTGCTGGGCTGCACAAAATTCACAAGCCAGGACAGAAACACTTGACTAGGTTAAAAGAAAAAAGTGCAGAAAGTGTCAATGGCAGCTTATAAGGCCTACTGTGCATCTGCGTTGTTGCATGTTATGTGGTTTTCCAGAAAAGGGAAAACTGACTCACACAGTGTTGTTCATACAAGCAGAACATATAGGACTATTGGTTTTTAGAAGAGAACGATAAATAATACTATTCTTATTCCCCAACTGGTTGTAACGAGGGTTGGATCCTGTTAAAGAGCTCGACATTTTGCTAGAACCTGAGGTGAGATGTCTACCACGAAAAACTAAGGAGGCTAGGCATGTCCTCTCCCCACAGAACTATAAAACACACAAAACTGTTTAAAAAATACTTCTGTTCACAAACAATCAAAGTTGAGTCCTGGAGGCAGCCAACTTCATTTGGAGTAGAGGCTAGAACAGTCTCATCCAGCAGCAAATGAAAAAAATGCTAAAGTTCTTGTAGACTGAAGCTGCAGTCCTGGTTAGGACAAATGACAGAAGAGACTAGGGCGATATTTAGCAGGGAGCTAGCAACAGAGGGGCCAGATCAACATTCCACAGTGGCTGGCTGGGAGCTGGGTAGGCATGTGGTGGAGCCCAGAGAAGGGCCAACAGCAAGCTCTCCAGGCTGGTTGGGAAGTCCACCTTTAAGTGGACTGAGTACTGCTACCCAATAGGCTTGAGCACAGCTTTTGTTCAACCATTGAATGACAGCAAAATCACGAACACTTGGAGAAAATCACGTTAAGAAAAGAACAATGCTAAAGCTGGACCGTGATGTTCAGCAGCTTCAAAGGGCCACAAATACCTCCGAGTGAACTCAGGTATGTTACTTAAAACAACAACAAACAAAACAAACTGCATGGAGAACTCAGAGAAAAAAGGAAAGGAAATCATAGAGTTAGAGTATCTGAATTTTCTAGGTTTCTATGTAAACGAATAATTTGCAAAAATAGATAGGAAAGTATGAATTGTGCTCCTGTAAAAAGTGGTTTCTATGGACAGCATCTCTGACTAGGATCACATGTAGTAAACGAAATCTCAGATCAGATGTTGCAAATGTGTTGGAAGAACTGAAGGAAGAAGACGCTACAGCAAAATAAAATGACAGTTACTCGAAAATGGGGACTGCCAGCAAGGAAGAACTCGTCAGAAAGAAATTCGTCGAAATTCTAGGGTCGATAAGCTTGTACATATGCACAGGAGCCAAAAAGCTGGAAGAAATACAATTCTCTATCAGCTTGTGAATGATGAAGAAAAATGTGGGTATGCCCATTTTGAATATTACTCAGCAATTAAAAGGAGCAAGCCTTGAAACACACGAAAACGTTATGCTGTAGTCCTCAGTGGTGCGGAGAGGAGTAAATAACCCCCCACCCACGCTCTTAACAAATAACTTGAAGAGAGATAAAAAATTACAATTAGAAAATATTACAAAGATCATCTATCCTAAGCTGAAAAAATAGGACGGCTGAGATGAAAGATATTAAAATAAGGCTCAAAGTAAGGAAGAAATTTGATAAACTGAGTCTAATTTCTGATTCAACAAAACAACACAGACACTTACACTATAATCAGAACCCTAAACTGACAAGCTGGATGTGACTAATGAGAAGCTTTGGGTCATGGAAATGAAGTCTGGTCTACCTTTTTAAAACAGTTTTTAAATTTTTATTTATTTTATATGTATGAGCATATTGCCCGCATTGAAGTGCACCCCTGCCATACAATGCTTGTGGAGGTCAGAAGAGGGTGTCGGATCCCATTGGAACTAGAGTTACCCATGATTGTTAGTTGCCATGTGGATACAGGGAACTGAACCCAGGTCCTCTGCAAAAGCAGCCAGTGCTCTTAACCACTGAACCATCTCTCCAGCCCTGGACTATCCGCTAATGAACAAAGCAGCTGTTGAAGGCTGACTATGGAAGGGCAGGGACTGTAACCTGGAATGTAAGTGATGGTTCAAAGAGCGTAAAGACACTCCTATTTTCTCTTGGGATGCTAGCAGAAGGAACAGGGCTCCTCATCCTTAGATGTTTAACACGTAAACCAAACTGCAAATTTTCCACTTTCTTGAACCCACCAGAAAGCTAAAGTCATGTAACAACAAAGCCGAAAAAGTTTTCAGTGGAGAGGATGGGATGGCGCTTCCTTAAGTGGTGGAATCCAGGGACGCAGCACTGAGAACTGGTTACCCGGCAGAGCTAAGGAGGTGGTGGAGGTGGGCAATGAGCGGTGAGAGGGAACAAACCCTAGGGTGGCAACGATGTTTTCACCCTCCTGTATGAGACGTCACCTGTTCTCACCAAAATAGATTGATGAGATCCCGGGGAAAGCATTGGGCCCTGGGGGAAGTAGGAAGCAGGTCGTGCGGGCCAAGTCACAAAACCCAGTGCAGATCATCCCGCTTTTCTCTGCCAGGGCACCAGAGCCTTCAGCCACAGGCAGAGGGGCGGAGAGTAGCTGGAAGGAAGGCACTGGGGTAGGGGTGGGGATGATTGCTGTCTGTAGGAACCAGCAGAGCTTCCTGGCCTTGGGGAGAGGCAGGAGTATGTGTGGAGTGTGGGTGGGGGATGTAGATGTTCTGGCCTGTTGGTTATAACCTTAGCAACTGGAAACCTCAAACCCATTTCAAATCTGTTCCTCGGCTAACTCAATCCTTGAGAACAAAGGAAGAGTCTAGGAGGGGCAGTGAGAAGGCCCAGGGCCACAGTGCTACATTACCATGGAGGCCCAGTCAGAGTCACACATTTCCCTCTTGTGTCTGCTAACCAGGTTAATCATTAACTTGGGCAATGCAACAATGCTGGGCAGGTTGTAAGAGAGCAGAGTGAACCTATCCCACACAGTAGGAAGGGAAACCTCAAGCAGACTGTGAGGAACGTCCTGTGCAGGTCAGTCCCCACCATGAGGCAGGAGAACTCCAGAGCAGTGTACAATGATTGCAACCCTATCAACCCAAAACTCAAACCCAACTCAATCCTTAAAAATAAAGATCTAGGGGCTGGAGAGATAGCACAATGGTTAAGAACACTGGTTGTTCTTGCAGAAGACTCAGGTTTGAATCCTAGCACCCACATGGTAGCTAACAACTGTCTGTAACTCCAGTCCTAGGGGATCCGACAGCCTCTTCTGACCTCTGTGGGCATTGCACCACAGGGGTGCACTTACCTACATGCAGGCAATACACACATACATATAAAATAAAAATAATAAAATTAAAAAAGATAAAGATCTAGTGTGAAGAAAGGAATGTCCTGCAAACAGGGAGACTGCCCCAGTTTCTATTCCTGTACAGATGTCTAACCTAAAAAAATTTACAAGGTGTATTAATGGACAAAACAACAACAACAACAACAACAGCAACAAAATACCAAAAAAGATGAAAATTCAAATGCTAATGATGAGGGACAATCAGAAAGACTGTGAAATAACTATGATAAAAATATTGAGGTTGTAAAAGAAATGCTAAACAGCAAATAAGAACAGATGGTCTATTTCAGTAGAGATGGGGGCTACGGCATGGAATACAAGGAAATGTGGAAAAGAGAGACAGTAACAGGTAACACTCAGGTGCTCGTCAGAAGAAGGCATAGCTGAAGAAAATTATTTCATATGAAGACAGGTCTAGACATTATGCAGATAGCAATACCATTTTGGAAGACAGTTTCATCGTTTCTTGTGAAGTTATAAATGTACCTATGATATGATCTAGGAAAACCCAGTCTGAGTAATTATCCAAGAGAAATAAAAGTGCATATTTCTGCAAAACATATGTAAATATTTATAACAGTTTTATTTATAGCTGTAAAAAGTTGATGGTGAATGACCAACGTGGTAGACAGTGGACTGCTACTTGGTCATGTAAAGGAACAGAATTGATAAACATAAGCAACATATTTAAATTACAGAAAGATTTGCTAAGTGAGAGAAGCCAAATTCCCAGACCGTGTACACAGTGCTCCATTTACATGACAGTCTATAAAGTAAACTACAGAACTGCAGAACTAACCAGTGACTCATGGAGTTGAGGATGGAAAGCAGGGCTTACCATGAAGGACAGCATGAGGAAATCTGAGAAACAGTACAACTGTTCCCTATGAGAATTTTTATATATGACTCAGTACTTAGAATTCAGTACCACAAAGAGCACATATTACTGTGTGTTAATAAAAAATACACTTATACAGGACCACCACTAAATGGACTAAGCACATTACGTATGTGTATGTATATATAACAATAATAATCAAAGAAGACAGGAAATTGAGGGGGTTGGGGGCCATGAGAGGAGTTGGAAGGGGCCTGGGCGATGGAAGTAATACAGACTATACTCATGTATGTTCACACACACACACACACACACACACACACACACACACACAATAGCACACCCAGGCTGTCTTACAGCTTTGTTTAAAAAGTATATAGATATAATGTTTAAAATATGACTTGTTTGTAATGCTATACTCAGAATTTGGAATTGGAGTGATTTTTATGGCTGGAGACATTTATTAGATATACAATAAATACAATTCAAATTTGCTTTTATTTTTTCGAGTGTTTGAGTGGCTCTGGAATAAAATCACAGGAAAGCCCTTTCTTGAACATTCCTTCCTAACAAACAACACTAAATTAGTATTTGAATGAGCATCTCTCTTATTCTGTTGGACATAGCCAGGCCTAAAATGACGTGCACTGTAATGTTCACTAAAAGATAATTGTTCGTTAATCAATTACTTAACATTTTGATTGGATTAATCCTTATTTCTCGTAATAGCTCTGTCCCCGTCTCCATATCATCTTATGAAGTACCAGGCTGTTCATTCTGCAGAGAATGCTTGTGGGTGTGCTGAGGAAACTTGAACTTACCTAAACACCTTCTTACCTAAGCACAGTCCAAGCGGCTGTGCCTCCATTGGATAATTACCGTAATTACAGGGCTTAGCTGCTCCACTTACATAGCCTGGCTCTGCAAAGAATGATGGATGCAATGTATAATTATAATCAGCTTTATTCTAAAAATCCTTTGAAATACTTCCTCAGTTATTTGAATAACATACACACACACACAAACAGAATGAATAAAACAATAGAATGTTCAGGTACCGTGGAAACCATTGTTCAGCAAGTTTTCAGTTACTCATAGGATGCCTGCTGTCATTGATTGACAGCCTTCTATAGTTTTAACCACTAACTTAAGTTTACCAACTTACCAACGCAGAGTATAAGTGTATAATTTCAGTGTGATGTGTGGGAGTTAGTGGCAAGATCTGGACCTGGCTTTCCAACCCCCCACCCCAATCAATTAATAATATATTAACGTTGCCAGTAAACTTGGAGCTAAGGGTGACATAGCTCCAGATATTTATTATTTTAAGTTAAAGGGAGTCATAGAAATCAACTTTACAAAAAGATTCTAAAGGTGTTGATGAATTTTTTTCTTATTACTGGGAACATGGCACCGTTCTCTTTTTGTAAAGAATCTGGTATTTAATCTTTACAATTAAAACATATATATGTGTATATTTTAAATTAGACATTCTTGGATGCTTAAAGTAAAAAAGAAAAGTACTTGCTAATTCACCTTGGTAGTATAATACCACATCATATCAAGTGAAGGAAAAGCTCACTGTGTTAAGGTGAAGTATAAATTGAGGAGGGTATGGTGATGGATGTTGGCAATCACAGCTCTCAGGAATCAAAGACCCACAAGTCCAAAGCCATTGTGAGACCTTGTCTCAAAACAAACAACAACAAGTAAACATGGCAACATCCAAACCAGTTTCACCTTATAAAGGGTTTAAATATAACATTTATTCATTCATTTTGTGCGTGTACCATGTTTGTGGAGGTTAGAGGATGACTTGAGAGAGTCAGTCCTCCTTCCATCACGTAGTTCCCATGGATTGAACGTAGGTGTCTGCCTTGGCAGCCAGAACCAAGAGCCATCTCCTTGCCCCAAAAGGATTTTCCTAAAATCTAGGGTAACATGTATACTTTATTCAACCAACGATAGATAATAATTTGCAT